>NC_143070.1:28442166-28592333 GCF_052426305.1 Pelodiscus sinensis
TCCACACTGGCCACTTATTCCGGAAAATCAGCCGCTTTTCCAGAATAACTTGCCAGCTGTCTACACTGGCCCCTTGAATTTCCAGAAAAGCAACTGACGATCAATTGTAAAATCATCAGTGCTTTTCCGGAAAAACTATGCTGCTCCCATTCGAGCAAAAGTCCTTTTCCGGAAAATTGTTCCGGAAAAGGGCCAGTGTAGACAGCACATATTTCTTTTCTGCAAAAAAGCCCCGATCGTGAAAATGACGAAATAAGCTCTTTCGAAAGATGCTCGAAAGAAGCAGCGCCATTGGCGCGGCTCAAATGGCGTAGCTTATTTCGAGCCGCAGCTGTGGCATAGACGTGCCCAACCGGACCAGGAAGGTCGGCCTACGGTCTGCAAAATGCAGTCCTGCCGCGTAAGCCGATCCCACGGCTACTCATTTTGCGTTTCTCTTTCCTGTGCTGTCAAGTCCGTTCAACGCTGTACGCCTCTGAAGGAATAGGCCTTCCATTCTACCTGTGGGCCGAGAGTCACATCTGGATGCGGATGGGGAGGGGGGGCGTCGCGGGGCTTTTTTGCGGAAAACACTACTGTGCTGTCTACATTGGCCCTTTTCCGGAATAGTTTTCCGGAAAAAGGACTTTTGCCCGAATGGGAGCAGCATAGTATTTCCGGAAAAGCGGCCGATTTTTTACAGTAGATCGTCAGTGCTTTTCCGGAAATTCAAGGGGCCAGTGTAGACAGCTGGCAAGTTATTCAGGAAAAGCGGCTGATTTTCCGGAATAAATGGCCAGTGTAGACACAGCCATTGGCTACGTCTACACTGGCCCCTTTTCCGAAATGGGCATGCTAATTTTCAACTTCAGAATAGGGAAATCCGCGAGGGATTTAAATATCCCCCGCGGGATTTAAATAAAGATGTCCGCCGCTTTTTTCCAGCTTGGGGAAAAGCCGGAAAAAAGCGTCTAGACTGGCCCGATTCTCCGGAATAAAGCCCTATTGCGGAGGATCTCTTATTCCTACTTCAAAGTAAGCGGAGTACTTTGCCCGATCCTCCGGAATAAAGCCCTATTCCGGAGGATCTCTTATTCCTACTTCAAGGTAGGCCAGGGAAACTGGTAAATAATCTCAGTGCCAAGGCCTGACGTCACCTGACCCACAGAATTCACACTGCAAACCATTTCAGCAGTCATGCAGAGGAGTCCTGGGTGCTCTGGTCTGAGGCTGCCTTAGAGGTGAGTTCAAGGGGAAACTTCACAAAGGAGATTCCAGGCAGCCAGGCCATGGGGGTCTCTGAGATTGCCCCTGTCCCACCTGGCTGTTGCCAAGGTTGCTCTGTGAGGTCACTGCCTCCAACCAATGAGTCTGTCCCACCTGGCTGTTGCCATGGTTGCTCTGTGAGGTCACTGCCTCCCAGCCAATAAGCTGAGGTGCTGTAAAAGTTCCTTGTGATGTCACTGCTGCCTGGCAGGCTCATGTTGTGCCCCTGGCCAGCCCCTTGGCATGTGTGAGCTGCTCCCCCTGTGCCCCCCTCACTCAGGGCTGGTTCTGGGGCTCACACGGAACATCAGAGGCTGCCAGGGGCCCTCCTGTGGGGCTGTGAGTGTTGCTCCCCTGCTGTACAGACACGGCCATAGAGCCTCAGGAGACTGCAGCGGTGGGAGACACTTCCCTGGATTCGGGAGGGAGACGAGACGTCAAGGCCCATGACTTGGAGCCAGCTACAGATACCCATGGAAAGCTGATTTTCAGAGGGGTGTGATCAGCCCTTCCTGTGTATCTGGCTTCTTCAAAGGGGATTCATTAGGAGCTAAAAGTTGAAGAAGGGCCATTTAGAAGGGTGAATTTCTTGCCCTGGCAGGCTTTTCTGTGTGCCCCAGTGGCCTAATGGACAAGGCACTGGCCTCCTAAGCCAGGGATTGTGGGTCCAAGTCCCACCTGGGGTGACAGTTTTGTTGTTGTTCACTAACAAATAGTTTGCATTCTTTTGCTCTCTGAAATAGTTTGCAAAGATGCCCTGCAGTTACTGTCTCCCTTGCCGCAGAAGCTGTCCAGACTCCTCACTAGCTTGTGTTAGGTGCAGATCTGGTTGCTAAAAGCCCAGGTATTCAAAGTCAGAATGAAGAGGCACATTCTGCTCTAGAAGGCCCAGGAGTGACAGACAGCAAGAGGTGGCTGTAGCAGGGTCTGCCTGGAGACAAAGCGGAGCCTGAGGATGAGAAGGCCCATGAGAGGCAGAGACTCCAGAGCAGTGGGGTGGTTAGTTATTTGGTCTGGCAAACTGACAGAAAATCCCCAGGCCCTGAGCATGGTGCGGGCAAGGCCCATGGGGCAGTTTGCCTGGTGGGGTTTGGGGGGTGGAGAAGCTGTGAAGCTCTGTGAGTGGATAAGGTCCCTGGCTGAGCTGTGCCACCTGCCGTGTGTGTGACTCAACCTGTCCCTCGTCCCCTTTTGTGTGTCTGTTGCGCTTCCGGCGTCTTTCCTCAGGCACGTTCATCCGGAAAAGACCCCAGCAGGGATCTTGTATCTTCCTTTGTGCAGCTCAGCCGCAGACACTGCCAGGGCTGGAAGGAAATTGCTGCACTTTGGGAGTCAAAGGTGTTGTCTGGGACCACAGAGCAGTTTCACCCAACAGCTTGAGGGGGGCACCATGGCTTAGCTCGCTTCTTCTAAACAGAAGAGCCTGGGTTCAACTATCAGTGGTGCCTTGTTGCTTCCTTTGCTCACATTTTCCCAGGTCCTTCTGGGACACAGAAGAGGCCTCCCCTGGCCACCCATGGAACTGCTGGGCTGACCCAGGGCCTGAAAGGGGCCATTAGGCAAAGACCAGAAGTGGTGATGCTGGGGTAGTGGCTGCCCTGCACTCTCCATGGTGTGAGGAGCCGGGCGGGAGAGGAGTCCCAGAGGTTGTTGGGTGGGAGAGTAGAGTTTATCGACCTTTGGGCTAAGCTCTAGAGCAGCCAAGGGAGAGGTGGGGAAGTGACTTCTGGATACTCTGTGTGGCCCAGGGATGCGGACCAAGAGCCGTCCTTGTGTTTTTTGCCGTAAAGTGTTGTTTGTGGGTCCTTTGCCTAAGATCGAGCACGTCTGCCTTTCGGAGAGCCATGTCACAGGCACAAGCCCCCAGAGACCCCTCCAGGGACACATCACAGGACCAAGCAAGGGGCAGAAACACTGGGCACTGTCAGTGTCTGGGCCAGAGATAAAGACCCTCTTGGAGCTGTGATCCGAGGGGGAGTCTCTGCAGGCCCGGCAGTCCAGGTGGAGGAATGCAGACATCTATGAACATAAAAACATAAAAACGGCCGTACTGGGTCAGACCAAAGGTCCGTCTAGCCCAGTGTCCTGTCTGCCGACAGTGGCCAGCACCAGGTGCCCTGGAGGGGATGGACCGAAGACAATGATCAAGCGATTTGTCTCCTGCCATCCCTCCCCAGCCTCTGACAAACAGAGGCCAGGGACACCATTTTATCCCCTGGCTAATAGCCTTTTATGGACCTAACCTCCATGAAATTATCTAACATATGGCCCAATGGCTGATGGCCTTGCAGAGAAAGGCCACCTCCCCCCTCCTGCATCCTAAACCAAGTCAGAGCCAAGGTCAACGAATTGCGGGAGGGGTATGTGAGGGCCCGTGAGGGCAGGTCCCGCTCTGGGGAAGCACCGCAGCACTGTGCATACTGTGAGGAACTGGACCGAATCCTGGGGTGTGGGGAGCCCCTGTCTCCAGGGAGAGTTGTGGAGTCTGGGATGGAGACACCTGGGAAGCAGCAGCTGCAGCTTCAGGATGACAACGCTGATGACCTGCAGTGCCAGGAGACGCAGGACTCCCAAACGTCTTCAGGCAGCGGGGAGGGAACATCAGGTGAGTGCTGGGAGGTTGCAACACACAGGACATGTCAACACTTGCATCCTCTTTCCAGAGAGGGATGCAAATGGAGACATTCAAAATTCTAAATGGAACCAGGATTTAAATATCCGGCGCTATATTTGCATAATCGTATCTGGGCGCTGTTTCAAAATACTTTATTTTGAAATAAAAAACACGTTTAGATGCAGTTATTTGGGGAGAAAACCCTTCTTCCAAAATAACCCTTAAACACTCCCCTCTGGTCTGGACCTAACAGCAGTGTCAGCGTTTGCCCCCTGGCAGCGAGGGAGTCAGCACGTCGGTGAGTGGGGCAGGGAGCTGGGGGCAGAGCTGGGCTCTAACTCGCTGGGTGACCTTGGCCCATTCAGTGAATCTCTCCCTGCCTCTATGGCCGTGTCTGTACAGCAGGGACAGCAACACTCACAGGCCCACAGGAGGGAGCTGGTTTGATGCTTCACCCCATGGCCCAGCAATGAGCCCCCAAACTCCCCCTGTGCTCTGGGAGCCAGGTTCGCTGTGTGAATTCTGTGGGGCAGGTGAGGTGAGTCCTGGGCACTGGGATTAGTTACCAGTTTCCCTGGCCCTGAGACACTGCTGAGCTTACAGCTGTGGTGGCCGAGTGGTTAAGGTGTTGGACTAAAAATCCAATAGGGTTTCCCTGCGCAGGTTCAAATCCTGCTCAGAGTGAGGTCTGTGTTTTGGCCACACCCCTAACCTGGGCAACAAGCTGCACAACCCCTGAGCCACTCTCCCCATCCCCAGTCAATCCCTTTCTGTGCCTTTCCAAGGGTACGTCTAGACTACCGCGTTTTGTCGACGGAAGTTTTGTCGACAGATATTGTCGACAAAACTTCCGTCGACAATTTGCGTCCAGACACATGGAGTTCTGTCGACAAAGCAAGCCGCTTTGTCGACAGAACTCCGTAGTCTGGACGCAGTGTTACAGGCAATAACACCTTCTGTCAACAGAGTTCTGTCGACAGAAAGTGTTATGCCTCGTAAAATGAGGTATACCAGCGTCGACAAAACCGCGGAGTTCTGTCGACGTTATGTCGACAGAACTCCGCGGTAGTGTAGACGCTGGTATTGTTTTGTCGACAAAAGTCCACTTTTGTCGACAAAACTAGGTAGTCTAGACACACCCCAAGAGAGACACGGGGCATGGTGCCTCGTTATGGGTCCCTGAGCTCTAGGGGCTGCTCGGCCCTTTGTGTCTCTCAGCTGGAGAGGAAAAGGCTTCAGGCCTGGTCCCTGCTCCAAGCTTGTTTGTGGCCAATGGGAGCTGCCTGCTTGAAGCCCTGGCCAGTCCCCACAAGCTCTTATTCACCCAGGCGTGTGACCTGTGCCCCCTGCACAGGGAAGGGGCTGCCTGAGAAATGTGCTTGGCTGCCAGGAGCCCCTCCCCTCCCCCAGCCCACTGGCCCTCCCTGTGATGGAAAAGGGCAAAGACCAGGCAGATTTCATTAATACAGATAAGGCTGGTTTCCCTGACTGGGAATTGAACCCAGGCCTTAACAGTGAAAGTGCTGAATCCTAACCACTAGACCATCAGGGACATGTGAATGAGACTCTTTCCTTACCTAAACTAGCCTTTCACAGGCCTCTTTCTGTCCTCTTCAGAACACACATTTTCCTTTGCCCAGAGGGGACAAGAACAGACACCAAACAGAACATCAAAGTAGCCAGATGGGGCCATGCCAGTTGCCCAGCTAGCCCAGGATCCTGTCTCACAACAGCAGCCAATTCCATTGCCCAGTGGGAATCCTTGGGACAGACAATTGTTAAGTGATCCCTCCCGTCACCCATTCTCAGCTTCTAGAATATACCAGCTCAGGACACCTTCCCTGTCCATCCTGGTTAAATGCCATTGTTTGACCTTTCCTGCATTAAATTACCCAGTTCTGTTTTGGACCTTCTTGTAGATTTCACCTTCATAACATCCTCTGGCAATGAGTTCCACTGTGTGCAAAAATGGTTCTTTTTCGTTTATTTTTTATTTGGCTACTTACCAGTTTCATTCTGTCACCCGGGATCTTGAGTTGGAGAAAAAAAATTCTTCTTGCTTTCTGCACCCCTGTCATTATTACATGAAACTCTGTCCCATCGCCCCTGAGTCTAGACTACATCTAGACTGTGCTCCCCCCAGCATCCCCTCCCTCAGAAGAAACACAAAACTGCTGATCCTTTTTGAGGAAAAGATTTTTCCGATATTCAGCCCCGTGTAGCCCACCCGTGGTGGGTGGGGCAGGAATTAGTTCCGGTGGCAGAGCCCTCGCTTAGTGTGCGAGAGGCAATGGGACCAATAGCCACGTTCCTCAGTGTCTGTGGTGTTCTCCTTCCTTCTTCTCACAGGCAGAGTTGGGGGCTCTGAGCATCCCGAGACCCCTCCCTCTTCCTCCCTGGCCTCCGAAAACACCCACCTAGTATGGCACGGAGCTGCTGGGCCTGGTGGAGTGTTGGGAGAGGGGCTAGTGCTCCCTTTGTGCATGAGAGGTAGCAGGATTCACTCCCATCTTCTCCTGCCTGCTCGCTGGTACCGAGGGGCCTGCCCCTTTCCTGCTGCCCCAACTCTTATTCCCACCATGCACTTTGTGCAGGGCCCGTTGGTCTTTGTGCCAAGGCACATGGCTGGGACCCAGGACTCAGGACCCTTCCCCAAATATACAACCCCCTCCACACCCAAACCCTCTGTTCAGTTCACACTGTCTGGCTGCCTCCAGCCTGGGCTGAGCAGGCGACCTGCCCTACAGCTGGGAGAGCATCAGGCACCTGACCACAACTCTCATCAGTCTGGGGACCAAGCTCCATTGGGCCTCAGACACCCAGCACAGGAGTAAAACTGCCTCTGGGGAACCTCAGGACAAGGAATGTGAAACCCACAGAGCACTAGGAGCTCACAGAAACCAGCCCAGCAAGTCCCACTGAGACTTGAACTCAGATTGCAGGATTCAGAGTCCTGAGTGCTGCCCCTTACACCATGGGACCTACCTATACAGTGCTTTCTGGGAACATGGGACATTCAGGTTCTCAGGCTGGCCTCTGCTCTCCTGGCTTCCCACCAAGGCTATGTCTACACTCGCGGCTTCTTGCGCGAGTAATATGCAAATGAGGCTAAGCGTGGAATATCTTCAAGCCTCATTTGCATACCTAATGAGACACCATTTTTTTCAGAAGAGGCTTTTGTGCAAGAAGGAGTTACATCTATTACTTTTCAGGAAGAATGGCATTGCGTAAGAGGGGTTTTTTTGCATAAGAAGGGGCAGTGTAGACACTCCTTCTTGCACAAGAGCCTCTTCTGAAAAATATGGTGGCTCATTAGGTATGCAAATGAGGGTCAGCTAGATTCCATGCTTAGCCTCATTTGCATATTACTCGCGCAAGAAGCCGCGAGTGTAGACAAAGCCCAACAGTTTCATCTCTCAGGACTCTCTGGCTACATCTCCATGGCACATTTATTTTGGAATACGCTATTCTTGAACAGTGATTTCAAAATAGCACGTCTACACTGCAGGGAAACTTCAGAATGAGTCTGAGTCAGGCTCTGCTAATGTAGACGAGTTATCTCGATTTAGAGCCCTGGTAGAAATATCTTAGAATGGGCCTAGGGAGGGGCCATTTTGAAATAGCGGAAGTGGAGCATCTCCACACGCATTAATCTGAAATAGCTAATTGGGAACAGGCGTTATTCTTTGTAGAATGAGGTTTACAGAAGTTGGAATAAACCATCTATTACTTTAGATTATTTCACATTAACGGAATTGCTGCACAGACTTTGGCATTGTTATTCTAAATGGCCATTATTCCAAAATAACTTTTCTGTGTAGACAGAACCTGCGTCCTGTCCCAGCTCTGCTGCTTTCAGGACAAATTCCTCATTAGGGTCCATCACAGTCTGGGCTCAGTGAGGGTCCATCCCACCTGAGATGTGTGTTACACAAAAGCCTCGTGTTTCCTGCCCAGTGCCCAACACAGGCTGCAGGTATCTGTTTCATGTGGAGGTGTAGCTCAGTGGCAGAGTTTTTGACTACAGCTCAAGTGGTCAATGGTTCAAATCCAAGTGCTCCCTTAGGAAATGTTCCTTCAATAAACATTTACCTCTCCAGTTCTATTGCATCCTGGATTTCCATTGTATGTGGACTCTTTAAATGAATACAAACCCTTAATGTTTTCTGGCACCAATACACATAAACCAGGCAAACCCATCCCTCAGCTGGAACCAGCTCAAACCTGCTGTGTGTCTGGTTTGCGTTTCCAGCAATTCAACAAGGGTGTGATGTAGATGCCTATTGGCACGTCCTTGGTCTCTAAGGGCTGGGTTGTGCAGAAGAACAAGAACCACACCCAGCTGGGGAGGATAGGCTGCGGTCAGCCTTCTGGAGTTCGATTTAGTGAGTCCAACTAAGACCAGAGAGCACCTGACTAGCGGCCAGAAGTCTGCTCTTGCTGCCTTTGGTTTCCTGTTGTGGGGACATGGCCAAGCTCAACTGCAGGAAGCCGACTCCAGCTACATAAGGAGGGATGGTGGGAAGAGCAGACACATTGGCCAGGTACCACTGGGGGCTGCCTCCCTCACCACCGCCGGACCTGGCAGGTGCCTGGGCCAGCTTAGCCATGGGGCCGCTCTCTGGGACAGCAAACACGGACACAAGGCAGGATTCTCTCATTCTAGGACCATTTGTTGGTTTTTCATCTGTCACAGCTACAGACTAACAGGGCCCCACCGAAGGGAGACACTATGTGGCCCCCAGACCTTTTGTTTGCTGTTGCTGAAGCACTGCTGAGCTCACAGCTGGGATGGCTGAGGGGTTAAGGTTTTGGACTTTAAATCCAATAGGGTTTCCTTGCGCAGGTTCAAATCCTGCTCACAGCGAGGCCTGTGTTTTGGCCACACCTCTAACCAGAGCAACAAACCCCTGAGACACTCTCCCCATCCCCTGTCAATCCCCTTCTACTTCTTTAAGTGCCACGTCCAGACTGAAGAGGATGCTCTTTCTCTTTCTACGAGGCAGAAGGGACGTGTCCAGAGAACAGGGTTTTCCAAAATTTGGTGCCATGTAGCAGCAGATGGCAGGAGCCAAAGAGGTTTGACAGCCTTTTCCATCCCAGCTCACCAGGGCTCAGCCCTCCCAGCCTGCTGCTGCTGCTCCAGGAGGGGGTGTCAAGCCATGTGCATCAGGTGATACCAACACACAAAGCCCTGCCCCACCCCAGAAGCTACTGGCAGACAGGTACAGAACCTCTGTCCTCACCTTCTGCAACCAACTGTTTCCAAGACCGTGAGTGAGTCTGGGCAGGAAATGATTCCAGGATTCTGTTCCTGCCCTTGTGGACAGAGACAGCTGGACCAAGCAGCAGCCCCAAAAGGCCCCTCCATAGCTCAGCTTATAGAGCAACTGCCCCTCAGTGGCTGCTTTCATTCCACCTCTAAGGAGAGTTCTTTCCCCCTCACCTGGCTGAGGCAGAGCAGACAAGGCCCTTCTAGGGGGAACAGACAGGTTCTCTACAGAGAGTCCAACTGACAGTTCAACCACAAGGACAAGTGTTTCTGCCTAAGCCTGGAATTGAACCAAGGACCTTTAAATCTTCAGTTTAACACTCTCCCCACCAAGCTAATTCAGCAACTGACAGAAAAGCTTTTCCCCACAGCAGCACACAAGAGAGCAGCTGTTGCCAGTGGCCCTGTAGGGCAAGATGAGCTTGACCAAGCCTCAAACCAGCTGGACTAGCCAGCCCACATCACAGTGAGTCACTAGTGGCCCTGTCAGAGAAGAGCCCTTGGCAGCTGCAGCAATGTCCCTGCAGTTGCCTGTGGTGTCTTTCCCAAAGGGGCACTTCTGGGCCTGCTGGCTCAGGTGTTTAGTGCTTGATGCTAATAATGCCAAGGTTGTGGGTTCAACTCGTATGCTGGCCCCAGGGGTGTCTGGTTTGGTGTCTTGCCTTTGGGTGTGTCTAGACTACAGAGTTTTGTCGACAAAAAGGACTTTTGTTGACAAAACTATACCTGCGTCGACACTACCGCTGAGTTCTGTCGACATAACGTCGACAGAACTCAGCAGTTTTGTCGACGCTGGTAAACCTCATTTTACGAGGCATAATGCCTTCTGTTGACAGAGTTCTGTCGACAGAAGGTGTTATTGCCTGTAGGGATGTGTCTAGACTACAGGGTTCTGTCGACAAAGCACCTTGCTTTGTCGACAGAACTTAATGTAGTCTAGACGCTCTTTGTCGACAGAAGCTTTGTCGACAGTATCTGTCGACAAAACTTCTGTTGACAAAACCTTGTAGTCTAGATGTACCCTTTGTGTAGCTGCCTGCTATGGACAAGGAAGGAGAAACAAGCCCTGAGAGATCAAACAGCAGAAGGGAAGCATGGAGTGATGTCAGCTGTCAGCCCCTCTTCCTATAGCGCTGCCCATGCAGGAGAGAGAATGGGCAGTTTGAGTCACCAGCTCTGCCCCATTTGAAAATGGCAAGTGTTGCCTTAGCAGCGAGGGAGAGGTGGGAAGGAGCCTGAAGTAACCTCTTCGGTCACAGCTGCTGTAACATGTGACAATGAGGTGAGAAAAATGACTAGGCAGTGGCCATGGGAAACATCAGGCTGGTTTCCCTGAGTGGGAATCAGACCAGCAAGAGTTTTGTATCCTAGCCACTAGACCACCAGGGACACAGGACACATGCTTCTTTGCTCACCTGCACTAGCCTTTCGCAGGATGAGGGGGTCCATTCTCCCTTGCCCAGAGGGGACAAGAACAGAAACCAAACAGAACATCAAAGCAGCCAGACTGGGCCATGCCAGTTGTCCAACTAGCCCAGGATCCTGTCTCACAACAGCAGCCAATTTCATTGTCCCGAGGGAATCCTCAGGACAGACAGTTATTAAGTGATCCCTCCCGTCGCCCATTCCCAGCTACTGGAATACACCAGCTAGGGACACCTGCCCTGTCCATCCTGGTTTAATGCCATTGATTATGGCTGCCAGGGATCCCAAAGTTGAGTAGCTCTGCATTAAGGGTTCTTATTAATGTCAAGCAATGTAAAGCCAGAGTGTGATGGAACTGGAAAGGAAAATGTTTACACTCGAAGGAATTTTTTTCCAAGGGGGCATTCGGAGTTGAGACAAGGACCAGTTGATCTGCAGTCAAAGACTGTACCACTGAGCTACACCCCCATGGAAGCTAGTGTAACCCCCAAGGAGATTGCTTGAATTCCCGGGGCTTTGTCTGCTGGCAGCTCAGGGAGAGGCACTATGAGTTTGCCTTGGCTCCCCCTCCCTACCAGGGCCAGAGTCTGCCCGGCAACCCATGGGGAGTGAGATGCCCCTCCCAGGGGGAAGGAGAGACCATTGTTGAGGGGAGTCTGGAGCCAGCCAGGAAAAGGGGAGGACTGAGTGTGTGGGAGCTAGTAAGCCCCAGGCCTGCATGCAGGGTTCCCCCTGATAGCTAGCCTCTAGGGACCTGAAGGCAGGATCCCTCAGCTGGGTTTATGTCTCCACTGTTGATTCCCAGTTGTGGAGTTTGCTGGGAGGCTTCCCCAGCCAAGCTGAGTGGGCTCTCCAGCTCCCTGGGTGAAAGGAGTCACTGCATGGTCAGCTCGGCTCTAGCAGCAAGTTCAGGGCTGCTGCCTGCTGTGTGGGTCTGGAGGCTGGCCTGGGAGGCTATAGTTTTGAATTTTGGTGCAGTTGTGTGGTCTGCATCTTGAGCCCTGCACCCCTTCGCGGTGAGGGGAAATTCTGGGACCAAAGCAGCCTGGTTCCTGCTTAAAGAGGACCCCTGTGAGAAGAGAGCAGCCCTTTGCAGAGACTGAGTCATCTCTCAACCTGAGGCTCATTCATGGAGTGTGTGAGTGCACCAATTTTTAGTTAGTCAGGCAGGGAATTTGTTTGGGGATTTTATTACCTGCAGCATATTAAACTGTGGAGGGATTTACTGCCTTCTCCCATTTGTGAGTCCTTTGGGCTGTACTGGACCTAGTCAGCTCCACTGCTAAACCACTGCAGAGAAGGATTGTGTGGTCAACAGTCATCAAGGGCCCCAACAAAGTACGCTTACCAACGGGACACTAACCTCACAGTTGCTGGGCACCGGTGACCCTAAAAATAGTGTTACCCTGTTCTATTATAATTGTCTCTTGTTTAATATAATTGTGTTTATTATAGTGTATGTGTTTGTGTTATTTTCTGGGAGTCTCCAACTATCTGGCAAATACGTGGGGATTATCCTGGGCTAGAATTTTCCTCCCAAGCTGCCCTGGTGACCCTGCTAGGAAGGAGTGAGGGGGGTGGAGGCACCGCCAAGTACATCAATCAGAAAGAATAAAATTGAGTAGGTGGCGGGATCCAGAAGAACCCAGACCTATCCATCCGAACCTGAAAGGAGATTGGCTTTAAAAGAAGGTAACCAGGTGGAGAGGGGGCGCTACACTAGCATTAGCAGCCAATGTTGGGAACTGGGCAGGGAACAAGAGACTTTTATGTAAAACACAACCCAGGTGCTACCCTTGGGCTTGGTCTGCACACTGAGCAGATGGGTGGGAGGGGTCTGATGCTGTCACATATGCAAGGCAAGTCACCCACCTGGTCCCTGGGGAGGGCGGGGGATTTGTATATTTTAGGAAGGGTCCTGAGCAGCTTTTCACCCCAGCTTTGTGGGAGGCCAAGTAGGAAGGGGCCTCTGGAGGCTCATAGCCCCCTGGCCTGCTGTGTCTGTGGAAAGGGGAGAAGAGGACACACACCTCTCACTGGGGAACAGGACGCATGGATCCCACTCATTCCTGCAGAAAATTAAACAGGCTGAGCATTTTGCAGAGAACAGGCCAGAGCCCTTCTCCTGTCCCTGGAGAGATGGAAATGGGTCCATTCCTTGTGGGGAAATGAGTGGGTGTGTCGGGAGTGGGGTTCGAGTTCAAGCCTTTCCACAGACCAGAACCCCATATTAGGGGCAAGAAAGAGCCTTGAGTCAGGCAGTGGAGAACACTTGGCTCCTGTTACCCTGAGATGGGATATTAGGAAACTTTTCATATGCAACCTGGCTAGCTCAGTTGGTAGAGTATGAGACTCTTAATCTCAGGGTCATGGGTTCAAGCCCCATGCTGGGTGATGCCCTTCCTTAACTCACATTCTCAGCCTGTGAGCAATTGGCTCTCAGTTTTCACCAGGGTTTTAGAAAGAAAAAGTCTAGTCCTGGGGTCCAGCTTTAGTAGAACCAACTGCAATTTCCATCTTCTGAGGAGAAGAGAAGAGGATTTTCTTCTCCTCAGTTCTAGCCACATCAGCCCAGGAGGAAGAAAAAATAACCCTCCGCCCGCTGATTGTCCCCCGTCAGCTTCTGTAGCTTCACCTCCTTCCACAGCAGCTCCAGCTTTGAGCTACAAATCTCAAGGGGCTGGTGAGGAAAGTAGGCGCTTCCCTGAGAACAAGAGGTGGAGTGTTCACAAGGAGCATCCCCCTCCCCTCCAGACCAGGGTGTTAGGAAGAGCTAGGAACAGAACAGTCAGACAAGTTCCATCTCTTGAAATGTGTTTCTGTGGTGTAGTGGTTATCATGTTTACCTAACCCGCACAAGGACCACGGTTCAAAGCCAGGCAGAAACACAGGGTCTTCTCTTATTGCGGTGCCCAGGTAACTGCAGCTGCTGCTGATCAGCCTGTTGATGAGCCCAACGCTCATGTGACAGACGGGGGGGGGGGGTAACGTCAGCTGATAATGCCCCTGGGTGCCAACCTGGGGAAGCCAGATAAATTAGGCCAGGCAGCTGCTTGTGCCTTGGCCTCCCCTGCCCTGGGGGGGTTGGTGCATTGGGCTGGCTCTGCCTGCAGCCTCCCTTGTGTGACTTGCCCAGTGTAACAGGCCAAATGTTGGAAAAGCCTCTTCCCCCCCCAAAAAAAGCAGAAGAAAAAGCTGCACAAATTGGGTTTTGAAATTTGCATAGCTTTTCCCAGAAGAGCAGTGTAGGGCAGACATAGCCTGAGTGTTGCTCAGCACTGGTAGGAGACAGGGAGGGACAAAACGATCTAATGGCACCTGAAGCCTTTCAGAACAACTCCCAGCCCCAAC
This sequence comes from Pelodiscus sinensis, assembly GCF_052426305.1. NCBI lineage: Eukaryota > Metazoa > Chordata > Testudines > Trionychidae > Pelodiscus > Pelodiscus sinensis. The sequence goes on from NC_143070.1 coordinate 28,456,074, forward strand.
CGGAAGAACCAGCCCTTCCCTCCATCCTCACTGGGGTCTGCTGGGAACTGTCTGGACTCAAGCCCACCCCAGTTTCACCCTAAGGATTGCCTGTTCTGTAAAAGCTGTGCCCTGTAAATGAGAAAGCAGCTAAAGTGACACTCGTGGGACTTGAACCCACAAACTTTGAATGTCTAGCTGGGCTCACATGAATCACTGCAGCTTAAAATAGTGATAGAAAAATAGCCAAATTAGTCTGGGGTAGCTGAAACAAAATACAGAAAAAAACCAGTTTCTTCCCATTTTAACTCAGAAAGGACATTATCTCAACGACTTAATTACCTGCCTCCTGCTTCAAAAGCCTTTTAAAACTGCACTTTCAAGGGAATCCTCTGAACTGTTATTCATGCTAAAATTCGACACTTTACGGCGGGGTCCTAACAAAGACTCTAGTTATCTTACCCATTACAAAGATAGCTTCCCCAATTATCACCTCTAATATCATTAGCGCACAGACATTTACCTTCCCCCCCGCCTCTCCGTTCTGTTCTGAAATTTGATTTGTCCTTTTCATATGTGTTTGGTTTTTTTAATTGTATCCTTTGATATATATGGTTGTGACAATTTTCTTCCACTATTTGATCTGAGGAAGTGGGTCTGGCCCACGAAAGCTCATCATCTAATAAACCATCTTGTTAGTCTTTAAAGTGCTACATAGTCCTGTATTTTGTTGCAGCTTAAAAGTCCAACATGCTTTCCATTGCACCACAGAGCCTGATATCTCCACTCTCTGCTTTGCAGCATGGCAATTGCTGGTGGCAAAGAAAGGGGAGCCAGGTCTGTCACTTTTGGGAGAGCAGGTAGGAAGAGGGAGGGGGCCACTGAGCCCCTGACAGTGAAAATAAGGGATAAGAGCTGAACTGCAGTTGGAGAATGTGGGCATCGATCCCACTGCCTCTCACATGCTAGGCAAGCGCTCTACCACTTGAGCTAATTCCCCTGCTGCTTTTACAGAGGCCTTCTTGGAGGCTCTTCCCTTCTCCACAGCGACATCTGTCATCTAGGTCAGTTAGTCATGGGAAAGGAGAAGGCTCCGAAAAGGCCTCAATGGCAACTCTCAAGGAGACTCCCTGCAGCAAAGCCATGGGGGGGGGGGGGGGGGAACTCTGAGATGGCCCCTGCCCTGCAGCCTGTCCCACCGGGCCATTGTCATGGACTCTCTATGAGGTCACCACCTCCCATCCTCCATTAGCCAATAAGCTGAAGGGCTGCAAAAGGCCCTTGTGATGTCACTGCCACACCTACCCCTGCCCTCCAGGGCTAATGTCCTGCCCCAAGCAGCCCGTTTGCATGGCTGAGCTGCTCCCAGGGGTGAAAGTGACACATTTCTTACAGGGAGTCCTGGGAGATGAAGCAGCTGGAGGGATCCAGAAGAGCAGAGGCCAGCCTGAGAGCTGAGAGTCAGAGGTGCCCTCTGCACTTTCCCACCACAGGTCCTATGGTGTAAGAGACAGTGCTCCGGACTCTGAATCCTGCCATCTGAGCTCAAATCTCAGAGTGGGACCTACTAAGACTCAGCTGGTTGTTACAAGGTTCAGGTGCTTCGGCTTCCATGCCCTGAGGTTCAATAAGAGAGTTTTGTTCCTCTTGCTGGGTGTCTGAGGCCACTGGAGCTCCATCTCCAGACTGAGCAGGGGGGCGGGAAGGGCCTGATGCCATCACAGCTGCAGGGCAGGTCACCCAACTGACCCCTGAGCTCAGCCCATGCTGGAGGCAGCCAGACAGTGTGAGCGGGTCAGAGGGGGGATTGGGGGAAGGGTCCTGAGTCCTGGCTGCCAGCCACGCACCTTGGCACAAAGACCAATGGCCCCTGCACAAAGTGTATTGTGGGAATAAGAGTTGGGGCAGCAGGAAAGGGGCCGGCCCCTCAGCACCAGGGCACAGGCAGGAGAAGATGGGAGTGAATCCTGCTACCTCTGCCATGGCTGTAACGTCCCTGCGGCTGCCTATGGCTTCTTTCTGAAAGGGCCACTTGTGAGACTGACACCTGTGGGCCGGCAAGGTCGGAGGTTTAAGACGTGATGCTCATATCACACAGACACATCTTAAGAGCAAGACCCTTATTTCAAACCATAACGGGCTCGCTATTCCAACGTCCCTGCAAACCTCATGTTGAGAGGAGTGAGGGATCGGAATTGTGATTTATTTGGAAACAAGTGCTGTGTAGCCAGCGCCAAAATACAAAATAAGCTATTTCAAAATTGACTTGAAATAAGCTACCCAATTGCATCGCTTATTCTGAGCTATGGGACGCACCCTAGTGAGTTAGAGCCCAGCTCTGCCCCCAGCTTTCTGCCCACCCACAATTCAGCGGAGTGAAAGTGCAAGTGAAGCAGGGATTTGCATAATCACATCTGGCCGCTATTTCAAAATACCCTATTTTGAACTAACAGGCGCTGTCTAGACACAGTTCTTTGGAAAGAAAACCCTTCTTCCAAAATCCCCCTTACTCCTTATGAAATGAGGTTTAAGGGTTAGTTCTGACGAAGGGTTTTCTCCCACAATAAGCGTATCTCAACAGCGTTTTGTATTTTGAAATAAAGTATTTTGAAATAGCACCAGTCTGCGAATATGCAAATGAAGTGCAGGATATTTAAATCCCAGCTTCAGTTACAATTTTGAGTGTCTACATTTGCATCCCTCGCAGATTCTCTGGGCACCGACACACCCAGGGAATCACAAGGGCATGTGGTGCTGGCTCTCCTGTCCCAGGAATTGCAGTCAGAGCCCTGCCTTGCCAGTGCCAGTCACAGCAGCCTCTGCACCCGCTCCAGGCTTGTGGTTTCCTTCTTCTCAACGTCCCTCCCCAATCAGCCTTTTCCTGAACCAGCAGTTTCATGAGTGGCCAGGGGAGGCCTCTTCTGTGTCCCAGAAGGGAACAGGAAAACTTGAGCAAAGACTGAAGTAAGGTACCACTGGGATTTGAGCTTACAAGGCAGGCGCTTTAGCCAGCTAAGCCATGGTGCCCTTTTTCACTAAGTCTGCAGTATGGAGCTTTTCCAAGATAACTTTTGTATTGGGAAAAACTCTGCCCTGTCCATGGAACAGGTCAACTTTTTGAGATCAGTTTCCAAAAAAGTGGGCGTGTTCTTTCGGAAGCCCTGTATTCCTCATTTTATTAGGACTTTTCTGAATACCAAGGTGCAGCCATTCCCCTCCAGCCTTGGAGGGGTCTCAAGGCCTGTGCAGCCCAAGAAATGTGATTGGCAGCTCATACCCACAATCTTTTTGTCACTTGCAGTGCAGCCTAAGGGTCACTTACCAAGCACGCAGGACAGTCCACCACTCTCCCAGCTGAGCTATGGAAGGGTACCTGAGTGCTGCTGGTTTGTCCATGTTGGCTCGTCTACAAGTGTCAGGGCCTGTGCTCCCCCAAGCGAGTGGCATCGCAGAAGAACCCAGGAGCACTTCCCATACAGAAGGACCCCTGAGCTAGATCCATTCACATCACAGCAAAAGAAAAATAGCTGGGTTCTTCTCCTGGGTCTTTTTTTGTTTCACTGTCTCTAGGGGTGCAGGAGGGGCAGACCCAAAAGAACCAAACCGGTCGAGTGCATCTTGGTCCAGTCTCTCACTTGTGCTGCTCCCTCTCCCAGACTGTTCCTACGCCCAAGGCAATAGCTCCACACCCAATGGATGGGTGAGCAGAGGCCAGGGGGCAATAGGCAGAGTCTGGCAACTGCTGGGACCGGACCTGAGGGCATCAGGGGAAGCAGCGAGAAACACAATCTCAGCCCCCTGCATCTCTAGCCAGGCTGGTAGGTTTCATGGCTCCAGCTCTTGTGAGCCAGCCAGATGAGAGGCCGAGCACCAGTGGGCATTAGACACCCAGCAGAAGTCACAAAAATCTCTTCTCACCAGCCTGAGGACAAGAAACTTAAAGCCGGGAGGGTTTTGCAACAACCAGCCTAGGAAAATCCCACTGACAGTTGAACTCAGGTTGCAAAGTTCAGAGCCCTGAGCGCTGCCCCTTGCAGCATGGGACAAACAGCTGATGTTTTTGATGGGCACCTGGGGCTCTCAGCACTCAGGCTGCCTCTGCTCTCCTGGTTCCCTCCAGCTGCCCCATTCCCGCTGCCTGTGGGGCTGGCAGGAAAGAGGCCCAGGGTCAGGCTAGAGCCAGGGGAAGCAGGAGGAAGGGAGATCCCCAGTCTACCCAGCTCCTTTTTGTGCAAAAGCCTCTTGTGCAAAAACAGACCCCAATTAATTATGCAAATGAGCATGGCAATATGCTAATCTGTGCTACATTTGCATGAGGTTTTGCGGAGGAGAGATGCAGTATGGAGATAGCCTAGGTGGTAGAGAGCCATGAAGTGACATTGACTCAGGAAAAATCCCTGGGCTGCAATTCTTAGTTACACACAATAAGAATAATTCACCAGCTCAGACGTGATTTCTAAACCTCCAAACAAGGAAAATAATAAAACCTGATGGACTAGGGCAGTGGTCCCCAATGCGGTGCCCGCAGGCGCCATGGTGCCGGCTGGGCCATTTATGTGTGCCCGCGGAGCAATCTGGGCTGGCCTGGGCATGCGGCAGGTGCCAGCCCCAGGAGCATGGGCGGCCCCTCCCCGGGGTCACAGCACATGCCGGTGCCGGCCCCAGGCACCCGGTGCCTGGAAAGCCCCTGCCTGGGGTCACGGCACAGGCTGGTGCCGTCCCTGGCTCCGGGGTCGTGGCACAATCTGGTGCTGGCCCCGGGTGCGTGGCGCATGCTTGGCCCCGCCCCCAGGCACGTGGCCCATGAGGGGCCCCGCCCTTGGAGGCGCGGTGCGTGAGCGGCCCTGCCCCTAGGCACCCAGAATCCCCAAAACGTTGGGGACCACTGGACTAGGGAGACTTTTCTCTACCCACACATTGCAGGAAATCCAATTGTCTGGAAGTCAAGACTGTGTAGCCTAATGGATAAGGTGTCTGACTTCGGATCAGAAGATTGAGGGTTCGAGTCCCTTCACAGTTGCATTTACCTTCCTTTGTTTGTGCTCATGGATCCTCATGTTGCTGCCCTGGAAAGGTCCTATGTGACAATGTGGTTTTTCTATATGTGGAAGGCCTGTAGCTGTTCAGTAGGTCTAAACTATGGGGGATATTGCAGGGTGTGGTGGTTCCTGGTTTGTGAAAGCAGGACTGGTGGTGCCAGGAGAGAAGTGGCAGCCTGGCCCAGGGGGGAGCATCAGCCAGCAGGGAGGGGGTCTGATCAGGGCGCAGAGATCCTGAATAAACATTGAAAAGCCTTTTAAATATCCCTGCTGCTGCCAGTTCCAGTGAGGTTTAAGGCACTGCCATGTGTCGGAATGGAGAGAGCCTGGTGCATTCACCATCCGGAATGAGAATATGGATACAAAATTCCAAAGATGGCGTCGGCTTTCTGAAAATAAACGAGCCCCTTTTCAGTACATGATGTGGTGGTGCAGGGTTTATTGGATTACTCTGCTTCTGCTGGTGGAAGCAGGGCTGGCTCGGGGAAGGGGGGAGCAGTGGGGCTTGCTGGGAAAGATGGGGGGGAGAACTGATGGGAGGAAGCAGGGCTGGTGTGGGCAGCAGGGCTGGAGGGGATAGATCAGGAGGAGAAGTGGGGGAGAACCTCCAGGCCAACAGAGGGTGGGGGTAAGCAGGGATGTCCAGGGGGGAAGCAGGGGGAAGAGAATCGGCCGGCGGGGTTTGGGACTGATCCGGGTGCATGCAGATCCTGGGGCGCTGCCCATCCCGAGCATGGTCCTGGCGGAGCACGAAGGAGTCTGGCCTCCTAGATTCCATTTTGCCACCCCCTCGAGTAGTGTTGTGATAGTCTGGCTTGGATCTGTTCCTGTCTGCTAGATAATTGATTTTGCTAGGTGTAAATCAGCTAAGGCGGTGGGGTCTGATTGGTTAGGTCATCCTGTTACAGTATGTTCTGATTGGTTAGTGAAATTATACTAAAATAATTGGTTAAGGAAGAACTAAGCAGTATTGAGTTTCTCTATATAAACTGGGGTCCAAGAAGGAGACCAGCAAGAAGAAGGAAAAGGGGAGAAGAGAAGAGGAAGGAAAAGGGAAAACCTTGAAGCAGAACTCACCTCCAAGGCAGCCAGAACTCCTCTGCACTACAGTTTGCTGTGTGGATACTGTGGTAGGTGACATTGGGAAACAAACCCTGAGTGAACCTCTTGGGTCACAGCTGCTGGAACAATGAGGTAAGATGAATGAGTGGGGAGATGTCATGTGAAAGTTTAGACTGGTTTCCCTAACCCAGCCTACAGCAGTGAAAGTGCTGAATCCTAACCACTAGACCATCAGGGACACAACTTTCCTTACCTACACTAGCCTTTCACAGGCCACTTTCTGTCCCCTTCAGGACGAGGGTCCATTTTCCATTGCCCAGAGGGGACAAACCAGAAACCAAACAGAACATCAGAACAGCCAGACGGGGCCATGCCAGTTGTCCAGCTAGCCCAGGATCCTGTCTCACAACAGCAGCCAATTTCATTGCCCAGTGGGAATACTCAGGACAGACAATAGTTCAGTGATCCCTCCTGTCGCCCATTCCTAGCTTCTAGAATACATCAGCTAGGGACACCTGCCCTGTCCATCCTGGTTAAATGCCATTGATTGACCTTTCCTGCATTCAATTATCCAGTTCTGTTTTGGACCTTCTTGTAGATTTCACCTTCACAACATCCTCTGGCAAGGAGTTCCACTGGGCGCAAAAATGCTCCCTTTTGGTTTATTTTTAATTTGGTTACTTACCAGTTTCATTCTCTCACCCAGGATCTTGAGTAGGAGAAAAAAAATCTTTGCTTTCTGCACCCCTGTCATCGTTATGTAAACCTCTGTCCCGTCGCCCCTTAGTCGTCCCTTTCCCAAGCTGAGAAGAAGAAGTTCCATGAACTCCTGGGAGCTGCTGTTCCAAAGAAGAGGCATTTCCTGTGGCAAAGATGGCCGAGACCAATCCCCTACACAGAGTCCAGAAAATACCAATGGACACTGGGCACTTGTAAAGCTCCCTCTCGGGCAGCGCTACGGAATGGATCCGGCTGGCCATCGGGCTGCCTAACCCATCAACGGACGAGTCCCAGTGAGACTTCCCAGCCCAAGTGCAGAGACTGTGGAGTCTCCCACTCCCAGCCCAGTGGCAGAGGGGCAGCGCCCTGAGGAGGCGGGTCCCGAGGTAGTGGAGACCTTTGAAGGGAACGGAGACGTAAGGTCAGAAGGAAGGAGAACAAGTCACCTCTTCTCATGTGAGATGTGGTGGGAAACTACCAGATCCGGTGCAAGCCGAGCTCCAAGGGCTGGTTCCTGCCCTGGTGGCTCCTTGCAGGGCCTGGCTTGAGAAGCGCCAAGGAGCCGTGTGTGGCCAGGAGAGAGGGAGCAGAAGGAACGTGGCTGAAGGAGCAGGGTGGGGCAGTAGGAACAAGGGAGGGTGTCAAAGGAAGCGGGGGATGTTGGGTGGTAAGAAAGCCAGGAGAACGAGGTGGCTGGGGACTGGGCATGAGGCGGGACATTATGTAGTTTTGTGTCCCCGTGCGGCAAACGCACCAGCCACACTGCCCCAAAGGTGAACAGCCACAGTAGTGGCACTTGCAGGGTTGGTCCTGGACTGTGTGGCCGCAATGACCTGGTCCCAGGTAAGGCACCACTGAGAAGTCTCAGCCCCAGCCCTGCCTCCTCCAATCTCAGCCTAACCTGTTTCACTGTCTCCCACATGCTCCTGAAAACCAGCACACAGGCTGCCCAGCCCTGCACCAGGGGCAGACCCTGGAACTGCCTTGTGGGCACCCACAATAAGAGAACACCCTGTGTTTCTACCTGGCTTTGAACCAGGGACCTCTGGCGTGTTAGGCAAATGTGATAACCACTACACCACAGAAACACACTTAAAAGGGGTTTCTGCCACTGCACTTAAACTTGGGCAAATATTCGGATGCTAACCCTTTGGCCAACAGAGATTGCTGCGGGGCAAAGGAATTCTCTGTTGTCAGTTTTGTGGCCTCAGGAAGGGACCAAATGGAAGGAGGCCGGGCCCCAGCCTGGGGACTCCAACCTAGACCCTGAGAGGCTGCTGTGCCTGGCACTGGCAAGGCAGGGCTCTGACTGCAATTGCTGGGACAGGCGAGCCAGCGCCAAGTGCCCTTGTGATTCCCTGGGGGTGTCAATGCCCAGAGACCCCGTAAGTCCAACCTCTACAGCTCCTGCGACCGGGGAGAGTGACTCTCGTCCCCCCTCCCTTGGGATGGGCAATGGCAACAGGTGGAGGAGCTGGGAGAGAAGTCCCAGAGAGCAGCCCCATGACAAAGCTGGCCAAGCAGCTGCTGGGTATGGGGGAGGTGAGGGAGGCAGCCCCCAGTGGTGCCTGGCCAATGTGTCTGCTCTCCCTGCCATCCCTCCCTACGTAGCTGGAGTTGTCCATGTCCCCACAGCAGGAAGCCGAAGAGGGCAAAGAGCAGAAGTGCTGGAAGCTGGTGGGGGTGGCCTCTGGGTTTGATTTAGTGAGTCTTAGTTGGACTTGCTAAATCAAAAGCTGTAAGATGGATTGTGGCCATTCATCCCCAGCTGGACGTGGTCCTTGTTCTTCTGCAGGACACGGCCAAAGGAGAGTAAGGACGAGCCAATGGGCATCCAGATCAGATCACACCCTTGTTGAATGGATGGAAACAGAAACCAGACACACACACAGAGCCGGTTTGAATTGGTTCCAGCTGAGAGACGGGTTTGTCTGGTTTATGTGCATTGGCACTAGAGCACGTGAGGGGTTTGTGGTCATTTGAAGAATCCCTGTTCAATAGAAATCCAAAGTGTGACACACCTGGAGATGTAAAAGTTTCATTTCAATTGATGAGCTTTTTAAGGGGGCACTTGTTACACCCCCAGAGCAACCGTGTGTTTGCATCCAGTGTTGGGAACGGAGCAGGAAACGAGGCTTTTGTGTGACTCACAGCTCAGGTGGGAGGGGCCCTCACTGACCCCCAGAGTGTGACTAGTCCTAACAAGGGATTTGCCCTGAAAGCAGCAGAGCTGGGGCAGGACAGGGAGTCCTGGGAGATGAAGCAGCTGGAGGGAGCCAGGAGAGCAGAGGCCAGGCTGAGAGCTGAGAGTCAGAGGTGCCCACTCCACTTTCCCACCACAGGTCCCATGGTGTAAGGGGCAGCACTCAGGACTCTGAATCCTGAGTTCAAATCTGAGTTCAAATCTCAGTGGGACCTGCTGGTTGTTACAAGGCTCAGGTGCTTCAGCTTCCATGCACTGAGGTTCAACAAAGAGAGTTCTGTTCCTCTTGCTGGGTGTCTGAGGCCACTGGAGCTCCATCTCCAGACTGAGCAGGCGGGCAGGAAGGGCCTGATGCCATCACAGCTGCAGGGCAGGTCACCCACCCGGCCCCTGAGCTCAGCCTGAGCTGGAGGCAGCAAGACAGTGTGAGTAGGTCAGAGGGGGGATTGGGGGAAGGGTCCTGAGTCCTGGCTCCCAGCCACACACCTTGGCACAAAGACCAATGGCTCCTGCACAAAGTGCATTGTGGGAATAAGAGTTGGGGCAGCAGGAAAGGGGCCAGCCCCTCAGCACCAGGGCACAGGCAGGAGAAGATGGGAGTGAATCCTGCTACCTCTGCCATGGCTTGGCCCAGGAGGGCTGGGGTCTAGCAATTTTTGATCCCAGCTTTGTGGGAGGCCAAGTAGGAAGGGGCCACTGCAGGTGTACAACCCCCTGGCCTGCTCCATCTGTGGAAAGGGGGGGAAGAGGACACATACCTCTCACTGGGGAACAGGGCGCATGGATCCCACTCGTTCCTGCAGAAAATGAAACAGGCTGAGCATTTTGCAGAGAACAGGCCAGAGCCCTTCTCCTGCCACTGGAGAGATGGAAATGGGGCCGTTCCTTGTGGTGAAAGAAGTGGGTGTGTCGGGAGTGGGGATCGAGTTCAAACCTCTCCACAGACCAGAACCCCACATTAGGGGCAAGAAAGAGCCTTGAGTCAGGCAGTGGAGAACACTTGGCTCCTGATATGCTGTGATGGGATATTAGGAAACCTTTTGCACGCAGCCTGGTTAGCTTAGTTGGTAGCGCATGAGACTCTTAATCTGTGTCATCGGTTCAAGCCCCATGCTGAGCAGTTCCCTTCCTTAACTCGCATTCTCAGCCTACAAGCTATTGGCTCTCAGTTTTCACCAGGGTTTTAGAAAGAAAAAGTCTAGTCCTGGGGTCCAGCTTCAATAGAACCAGAGAGAGAACAAACTGCAATTTCCATCTTCTGAGGAGAAGGGAAGAGGATTTTCTTCTCCTCAGTTCTAGACACATCAGCCCAGGGGGGAGAAAAAATAACCCTCCGCCCGCTGATTGTCCCCTGCACCTTCTGGCGCAAGAGCCTCTTCCACAACAATGGTGGCTCATTAGATATGCAAATGAGGCTTACCCACTTGCCACTGCTCCTACCAGCCACCTTCCAGCCACCCCATCCATGCTGCTGTGGGTGCCAGTGTCTCACCACACTGTGAAATCAGACCAGAGACGGACACTGTCAGTCAACACTCATATCGGAAATGCTCCTGTGGATGCTGGGCCCACCAGAGCCGTGTGCTGCTGCCATCTGCCTGCTCCGTGGACATCTTCCCATTGCAGAGCGCGCGCCGAGCCAGACTGTGACTAGACAGCCCCTCTCTGGGCACCCAGGGACTACATCTACACTGCAGGCTTCTTGCTCAAGAATGGCCGTTCTTGCGCAAAAACTTGAGGCGCATCTACACTGCATGCGCGTTCTTGCACAAGTAAATATATGGCAAAACGTAGGAAAAGGGCTTCTTGCACAAGAGTTATTCCTCTCCCCATGAGGAATAAACCCTCTTGTGCAAGGGCTCTTGCACAAGAAGGTAGTATGAATGGGGAACAGGGTTTTTTCGTGCAAGAAACCCCTATGGCTAAAATGGCCATCAGAGCTTTCTTGCACAAGACAGCGTGCACACTGCCACGGACATTCTTGCACAAAAGCACATGGCAGTGTGGACATGCTCTTGCACAAGACATTTTGCACAAGAACTCTTGCACAAAATAGTTCTTGTGTAATAGCCTGCCGAGCAGATGTAGCCAGGGGGTGTTTGGGTTTGCTACCAGCACTGAGCTTTGTACAACAGCCCAGGGAACATTGTGAAAAGCAAAAACCTTCCCGCCCTGGGTGTCTCTGGCCAGCCTGGGAGTGGCACAAAAGTTCCTGGCAGTGCTGGCTTTCAGTAATTGGTAACAAACCTCAACAACTCACATGAGGTGGCCGAGTGGTTAAGGTGGTGGACTGCTAATCCGTTGTGCGCTGCACGCATGGGTTCAAATCCCATCATCGTTAGATGTTTGCAGCCCTCCCTCTTGCTTCTTCCAGAAGTTCAGTGCCAGCCCCTCCTGTGACCCTGCCTTCTGCAGCCTGGGAAAGGGAAAATCTCCAAAGAGACACTCCCAGATGGGACCCTCAATCCCTTCTGTCCTCAAGGGGAAACCTCACAAAGGAGATTCCAGGCAGCCAGGCCATGGGGGTCTCTGAGATGCCCCAGCCCTGCAGTCTGTCCCACCTGGCTGTTGTCATGGACCATCTGTGAGGTCACTGCCTCCCGGCCAATGAGCTTAGGTGCTGCACAAGGCCCTTGTGATGTCACTGCTGCCTGGCAGGCTCATGTCCTGCCCCTGGTCAGCCCCTTGGCATGTGTGAGCTGCTCTCCCTGCCCCCCTCACTCAGGGCTGGTTCTGGGGCTCAAGCAGGGAACATCAGAGGCTGCTCAGGGGGCCACATGCCCCCAAGGTCACCTTTTAAATATCAGGGCAACCTAGGATCTATCCCGTCCCTTCCCCAAGACCCCACCGCTTTGCTGAGCCCCTGCCCTCCCCAAACCTTTCCATGGACTCTTGGTTACTAATGGACACTCGCCACTAATGACATAATCACACCCCAGCCATTTTGCTAGGGCTGCAGCTGGGGAGAAAAGTTTCATTGAAATAAACAGATTAAGCGTTTGAACTGTCTCATGTTAGTTGATCAAACTTCTTTTGAAATAAAGGAAAACATTGCAGCCAGTACAAAAGGTTTCAATGCTGCTTTATTTATGGCAGGGGTGGGGAACCTTTTCTGGGTCGGGGGCCACTGATCCACAGAAAAATCGGGGACGACAAAAGTGAGAAACAAAAAACCTCTTCCAAAGGCCCCCAGCCCTCTGAGATGTGGCCCCCCAGCTAAGACACCTCACTCCTCTGGCATTCCAGCCCCCATGGCGTGAGGGGAAGGGACAGGGAGGACTGTGGTTCACATTTACTTTTCTGGGGCTGCAGAGCTAGTGGATTTTGTGGACCTGCTTAGTCTATTGGCTTCTAATCGAAAACCTGAACCACTCAGCCGCAATCTTAGCAGTGTCAGAGGGCCAGGGAAACTGATAAATAATCCCATTGCTCAGGTCTGACGGCACCTGCCCCATAGAATTCACACAGCAAACTTGGCTCCCCGAGCACAGGGAGTGTTGGGGGCTCATTGCTAGGCCGTGGGGTGAAGCATGAAACCAGCCCCCTCCTATAGGCCTGTGAGTGTTGCTGTCCCTGCTGTGCAGACAGGGCCATGGAGCCAGGGAGAGGTTCACTGAATGGGGCAAGGTCACCGAGCGAGTTAGAGCCCAGCTCTGCCCCCAGCTCCCTGCCCCACCCACCGACGTGCTGACTCCCTGGCTGCCAGGGGCTGTTTGCACTGGCCTCTTTTGTTTTCTTTTCTGCTGTGAGACATTGGGACAGTTGCCCAGGGTATCCCGCAGTTGCCATCTCCCTCTGTGCAAGTGCTGTCCAGAGCCCCGACTAGCAAATGCTGACACTGATGTTAGGTCCAGACCAGAGGGGAGTGTTTAAGGGTTATTTCGGAAGAAGGGTTTTCTCCCAAAATAACTGCATCTAAACGGTGTTTTTTATTTCAAAATAAAGTATTTTGAAACAACATCCGGACACGATTATGCAAATGACTCACGGGATATTTAAATCCCAAATTCATTTACAATTTCAAATGTCTCCATTTGCATTTTTCTCCTGAAGGAGACTGCAAGTGTAGACATGTCCTGGGTGTTGCAACCTCATAGCACTCACCTGATGTTCCCTCCCCACTGCCTGAAGACGTTTGGGAGTCCTCCTGCGTCTCCTGGTGCTGCAGGTCATCAGCATTGTCCAGGGTGAAGGTCACAAAGCTTCTGGAATCCTCCTCCTCGTCCTGGAGCTGCAGGTCATCAGCATTGTCATCCTGAAGCTGCAGCTGCTGCCCAGGTGTCTCCATCCCAGACTCCACAACTATCCCTGGAGACAGGGGCTCCCCAAACTCCGGGATTCAGTCCAGTTCCTCACAGTATGCACAGTCCTGCGGTGCTTCCCCAGAGCGAGACCTGCCCTCATGGGCCCTCACACACTCCTCCCGCAATTCTTTGACCTTGGGTCTGACTTGGTCTAGGATGCAGGATGGGGGAGGTGGCCTTTCTCTGCAAGGCCATCAGCCATTCGGCCACATGTTAGATAATTTCATGGCGGTTAGGTCCATAAAAGGCTATTAGCCAGGGGGTAGGAATGGTGTCCCTGGCCTCTGTTTGTCAGAAGCTGGAGAGGGATGGCAGGAGACAAATTGCTTGATCGTTGTCTTCGGTCCACCCCCTCCGGGGCACCTGGCACTGGCCACTGTCGGCAGACAGGCTACTAGGCTAGATGGACCTTTGGTCTGACCCAGTACGGCCGTTCTTATGTTCATATGTTCACAAATGTCCACATTCCTCCTCCTGGACTGCCGGGCCTGCAGAGACTCCCCCTCGGATCACAGCTCCAAGAGGGTCTTTATCTCTGGCCCAGACACTGACAGTGCCTGGCGTTTGCTGCCCCTTGCTTGGTCCTGTGATGTGTCCCTGAAGGGGTCTTTGGGGGCTTGTGCCTGTGACATGGCTCTCCGGAAGGCAGAAGTGCCTGATCTTAGGCAAACGACCCAGAAACAACACTTTACGGCCAATAACACAAGGACGGCTCTTGGTCCGCATCCCCAAGCCACACGGAGTATCCAAAAGTCACTTCTCCACCTCTCCCTTGGCTGCTCTAGAGCTTAGCCCGAAGGCCGATAAACTCTACTCTCCCACCCAACCACCTCTGGGACTCCTCTCCCGCCCAGCTCCTCACACCACGGAGAGTGCAGGGCAGCCACTACCCCAGCATCACCACTTCTGGTCTGTGCCTAATGGCCAAGAAATTATGCTTTCCCCAAACCACACAGGCACCCTCTAGCCTCATGGCAGATGTGAGCTTCCCTCACTAATTTTCCCAGCTGCTTTGTGGGCAGGCATTGGTGGTATAGTGGTGAGCATAGCTGCCTTCCAAGCAGTTGTCCTGGGTTCAATTCCCAGCCAATGCAATGTAAAGAGGGAGCATCAAAGCTTGTTGCTGAGCTTTTTACTTGAACCCTGAAAAAACAGGCACAAATGGGTCCTGCAGCTGCCGGCTGCCTCTCACCGCTTTTCATCCTCTCCGAGAGCATGCACAGTAATGGGTGGTTCCCTCATATACCCCTGCTGCGATTCCTTGACCTTGGCTCTGACTTGGTCTAGGATGCGGGGGTAGGAGGGAGGTGGCCTTTCTTTGCTAGACCATTGGCCATTCGGCCATAAATGTCCACATTCCTCCGCATGGACTGCAGGGCCTGCAGAGACTCCTCCTGGGATCACAGCTCCAAGACGGTCTGTATCTGTGGCCCAGACAATGACAGTGCCTGACGTTTGCTGCTCCTTGCTTGATTTGATTCTCAACCAATGCAAGGTGGGAAGGGAACAGGCGACCTCCTGGGGGAGAACTTATTTAACCCTGAACAACAGGCACAAGTGGGTCCCACAGCCAAGGGCTCCCTCTCACTGCTTTTCGTGGGGAGCAGCTCAAATAAAACTAATTTGGGTGTTGTGGGGTCTGCATGGGGCTTGTACCCATGACCTGGGCATTATTAGCATGAAGCTCTAAATAGCTGAGCCAGCAGGCCCATGCATAGCCCCCCAATAGAGGGAAGAGAAGAGTTTTGCCTGCTATGGGGGAAAGCAGGCCAAGCCAAGGGCCTTTTAGCCACTGGGTCTGTGCAGACTGGAGCTTCTTCTTACCAGCTCTCTGGCCTGTTCCCTGAAAAGCCTCAGCCTTCTGCCTCTTTCCCCTGTCCATCACAGGCAGCACAACAGTCACCACAGCAAACACCTCTGTTGGCAGCATGGGACTCAAACCCATGCCTTTGGTGTTATTAGCATCACACTATAACCAACTGAGCTAGCCAGGCAACTGGAATTTAGCTCACAAATGGCCCTTTCAGAAAGGCACCTCTAGCAGCTGAAGTGCTGTCTCTGCAGCTGCCAAGGGCTCTTCTCTGACAGGGCCACTAGCGACTCACTGAGATGTGGGTTGGCTCGTCCAGCCGGTTTGAGGTTTGGTGAAGGTGGCTAGCGGCCGGCATGGTGCACTGAGACCCAGGGCAAAGAGGAAGCCAGGATCTCTTGCTGCCAGCACCTTGCCTCCCAGCTTATTCCCTGTCAGCAGCAGCCACAGTCCCTTTCGGCCACTGGGTCAGCCCAGGAAGGGAGGCAGGAATGGGACCAAGTAGGGAGTCAGGCTGAGGGGGCAGGCAAAGCTTGTCTTGCCTTGTAGGGCCACTGGCAGCAGCTTCTTTCTTGTGCGCTGCTGAGGAGAAAAACACCCTGAGCAGGACCATGAAGACACATTTAAAAGAGCATTTAGACAGGAGCACCAACGGGGCAAGAGTCAGAGCCTGGCAACTTCTGGGACACAGAAGAGGCCTCCCCTGGCCACCCATGGAACTGCTGGTTCAGGAAAAGGCTGATTGGGGAGGAGTGTTGGGAAGAAGGAAACCACAAGCCTGGAGCAGGTGCAGAGGCTGCTGTGACTGGCACTGGCAAGGCAGGGCTCTGACTGCAATTGCTGGGACAGGAGAGCCAGCACCACACGCCCTTGTCATTCTTTGGGGGTGTCCGTGCTCAGAGAGCCTGAGGGTGCAACCTCTGCGGCTCCTGCAGCCATGGACAGTGAGGGCGTCAGGTGCTTCTCACATGTGGTTTACTTCTTCCCAATACTCCTCCCCAATCAGCCTTTTCCTGAACCAGCAGTGCCATGGGTGGTCAGGGGAGGCCTCTTCTGTGTCCCAGAAGGACATAGGAAAATGTGAGCAAAGGCTGCAATAAGGCACCACTGGGAGTTGAACCCAGGATCTCCTGTTTACAAGGTAAGTGCGTTAACCAGGATACCCTCCTCAGGCTGATTGGTAAAGCTGGTCCATGGCCCCAGACAACACCTTTGACTCCCAAAGTACAGCAATTTCCTTTCAGCCCTGGCTGTGTCTGCGGATGAGCTGCACAAAGGAAGATACAAGATCGCTGGGGGGGGTCTTTGCCGGATGAACGTGCCTGAGGAAAGAAGCTGGAAGCGCAACAGACACACAAAAGGGGACGTGGGACAGTTTGAGTCACACACACGGCAGGTGGTGCAGCACAGCCAGGGACCTTATCCACTCACAGAGCTTCACAGCTTCTCTACCCCCAAACCCCATCAGGCAACTGCCCCATGGGCCTCGCCCGCACCATGCTCAGGGCCTGGGGATTTTCTGTCACTTTGCCAGATCAAATAACTAGCCCCCCACTGCTCTGGAGTCTCTGCCTCTCATGGGCCTTCTCGTCCTCAGGCTCCGCTTTGTCTCCAGACAGACCCTGCTCTGCTACAGCCACCTCCCTCTGGCTGTCACTCCTGGGCATTCTAGGGCAAAATGTGCCACTTCATTCTGACTTTGAATACACAGGCTTTTAGCAACCAGATCTGCATCTTACACCAGCATTTGCTAGTGAGGTGTCTGAACAGTTTGTGTAGAGAGGGAGACAGCAACTGTGGAGCATCCTTGCCAACTACTCTGGAGAGCAGAGAAAAGTAAACTCTTTGTCAGTGAGAGCAAACTACCACCCCAGATGGGACTTGAACCCACAATCCCTGACTTAGAAAGTCAGCACCTTGTCCATTAGGCCACTGGGGAACACAGAAAACACTACCAGGGAAAGAAATTCAACCATCTAAATGTCCCTTCTTCAACTTTTAGCTCCTGATTAAACCCCTTTGAAGAAGCCAGATACACAGGAAGGGCTGATCACATGCCTCTGAAAATCAGCTTTCCCTGAGTATCTGTAGCTGCTCCAAGTCATGAGCCTTGACGTCCCATCTCCCTCTCGAAACCAGGGAAGTGTCTCCCACCGCTACAGCCTCCTGAGGCTCTATGGCCCTGTCTGTACAGCAGGGACAGCAACACTCACAGCCCCACAGGAGGGCCCCTGGACTAGCAATGTGGCCCCCTAAGCAGCCTCTGATGTTCCCTGCTTGAGCCCCAGAACCAGCCCTGAGTGAGGGGGGCAGAGAGGGAGCAGATCACACAAGCCAAGGGGCTGGCCAGAGGCAGGACATGAGCCCTGCAAGGCAGCAGTGACATCACAAGGAACTTTTACAGCATTTCAGCTCATTGGCTGGGAGGCAGTGACCTCACAGAGGGTCCATGGCAACAGCCAGGTGGGACAGGCTGCAGGGCTGGGGCATCTCAGAGACCCCCATGGCCTGGCTGCCTGGAATCTCCTTTGTGAGGTTTCCCCTGGAGGGCAGAAGGGATTGAGGGCCCCATCTAGGAGTGTCTCTATGGAGATTTCCCCTTTACCCAGGTTGCAGTGAGAGAGGGCTGGGGCAGGCAGGGTTACAGGAGGGGCTGGCACTGAACTCCTGGAGAAGCAAGAGAGAGGGCTGCAAACACCCAATAAGAATGGGATTTGAACCCATGCATGCAGAGGACAATGGATTAGCAGTCCATCTCCTTAACCACTCAGCCACCTCATCTGAGCCGCAAGAGTTTTTTTCAAACCACCTGAAGTCAGCACTTCAAGGAACCTTTGTGCCACTCGCTGGCTGGCCAGGGACACCCAGGGTAGGAAGGTTTTGCCTTTTCACAATGTTCCCTGGGCTGCTGTACAAAGCTCAGGGCTGGTAGAAAGCCCAAACACCCCGGCTGTGTCTACACTGGCACCCTTTTCCAGAAAAGGGATGCTACTGAGACACTTCGGAATTGCAAATGCTGTGGGGGATTTAAGTATCCCCCGCGGCATTTGCATGAACATGGCTGCCGCTTTTTTCTGGTTCGGGGCTTTGCCGGAGAAAAGCGCCAGTCTAGACGGGGTCTTTCGGAAAATAAAGCCTTTTCCGGAAGATCCCTTATTCCTGATTTTAAGAGGAATAAGGGATCTTCCACAAAAGGCTTTATTTTCCAAAAGATCCCATCTAGACTGGCGCTTTTCTCCGGCAAAGCCCCGAGCTGGAAAATAGTGGCATCCATGTTCATTCAAATGCCGCGGGGGATATTTAAATCCCCCACGGCATTTGCAATTCTGACTTGTCTCATTAGCATCCCTTTTCCAGAAAAGGGTGCCAATGTAGACACAGCCCCCCTGGCTACATCTACCCTGCAGACTTCTTGCTCAAGGACTGTTTTATGCAAAAGGTCTTGCACAACAATGTGTTCACACTGCCATGTGCTGTTGCACAAGAGAAGTGCTTTTCTGTAAGAGCGCCCATGGCAGTGTGGACGTTCTGCGCAGGAAAGCTCTGATGGCCATTTTAGCCATAGGGCTTTCTTGAGCAAGAAACCCCTGTTGTCTCTTTCCCTTTCCCTCATTGTCTGCACTTGGCCCCCTGCCATTTACATAAGAATGGCCGTACTGGGTCAGACCAAAGGTCCATCTAGCCCAGTATCCTGTCTACCGACAGTGGCCAGCACCAGGTTCCCCAGAGAGGGTGAACAGAAGACAATGATCTAGCGATTTTTCTCCTTCCATCTCTCCCCAGCCTCTGACAAACAGAGGCCAAGGACACCATTTTATCCCCTGGCTAATAACCTTCTATGGACCTAACCTCCATGAAATTATCTAGCTTCTCTTTAAACTCTATTATAGTCCTAGCCTTCACAGCCTCCTCTGGCAAGGAGTTCCACAGGTTGACTACACGCTGCGTAAAGAAGAACTTTCTTTTATTAGTTTTAAACCTGCTACCCATTAATTTCATTTGGTGTCCTCTAGTTCTTCTATTTAGGGGACTAATACATAACTTTTCTTTATCCGCCCTCTCCACACCACTCATGATTTTATAGACCTCTATCATATCCCCCCTCAGTCTCCTCTTTTCTAAACTGAAAAGTCCCAGTCGCTTTAACCTCTCCTCATATGGGACCCATTCCAAACCCCTAATCATTTTAGTTGCCCTTTTCTGAACCCTTTCCAAGGCCAAAATTGTCTTTTTTGATGTGAGGAGACCACATATGTACACAGTATTCAAGATGTGGGCGGCCCATAGTTTCATACAGGGGCAGTAAGATATTCTGGGTCTTATTTTCTATCCCGTTCCTAATAATTCCTAGCATCCTATTTGCCTTTTTGCCCGCTGCTGCACACTGCGTGGAAGTTTTCAGAGAACTGTCCATGATAACTCCAAGATCTCTTTCCTGATTTGTCGTAGCCAAATTAGCCCCCAACATACTGTATGTATAGTTGTGGTTATTTTTCCCGATGTGCATTACTTTACACTTATCCACATTAAATTTCATTTGCCATTTTGTTGCCCAATCACTCAGTTTGGTGAGATCTTCTTGGAGTCCCTCACAGTCTGCTTCTGTCTTGACTATCCTAAACAGTTTGGTATCATCTCCAAACTTTACTACCTCACTGCTTACCCCTTTCTCCAGATCATTTATGAATAAGTTGAAAAGGACTGGTCCCAGGACTGACCCTTAGGGGACACCACTAGTTACCCCTCTCCAATCTGAAAATTTACCATTTATTCCTACCCTTTGTTTCTTGTCTTTTAACCAGTTCTCAATCCAAGAAAGGACCTTCCCTCTTATCCCATGGCTATATAATTTACACAAGAGCCTTTGATGAGGGACCTTGTCAAAGGCTTTCTGAAAATCCAAGTATACTATATCTACTGGATCCCCCTTGTCTGCATGTTTGTTAACCCCTTCAAAGAACTCTAATAGATTAGTAAGACAGGATTTCCCTTTACAGAAACCATGTTGACTTTTGTCCAACAAATTATGTTCTTGTACGTGCTTCACAATTTTATTCTTCACTATTGTTTCGACTAATTTGCCCGGTACTGAAGTTAGACTTACTGGTCTGTAATTGCCAGGATCGCCTCTAGAGCCTTTTTAAAATATTGGTGTCACATTGGCTACCTTCCAGTCATTAGGTACGGAAGCCAATTTAAAGGATAAGTTAGAATCCACAGATAATAGCTCGGCAATTTCCCATTTGAGTTCTTTTAGAACCCTTGGATGAATGCCATCCGGTCCTGGAGATTTGTTAACATTAAATTTTTCTATTTGTTCCAAAACCTCCTCTAATGACACTTCAATCCGGGACAGTTCCTCTGATTCATCACCCACAAAGGAAGGTGCAGATTCAGGAATCTCCCCAACATCCTCAGCTGTGAAGACTGAAGCAAAGAAATCATTTAGTTTCTCTGCAATGGCTTTATCTTCCTTGATTGCTCCTTTTTTAGCTCGATCATCTAGAGGACCCACAGGTTTTTTAGCAGGCTTCCTGCTTCCAATGTACTTAAAAAACATTTTATTTCTTTTTGAGTTTTTGGCTAGCTGCTGTTCCTCAAAATCTTTTTTTGCTTCTCTTATTACATTTTTACCCTTGATTTGACAGTGTTTATGTTCCTTTCTATTTATCTCTCTAGGATTGGACTTCCACTTCTGAAAAGATACCTTTTTGTCCCTCACTGCTTCTTTTACATGGTGGTTAAGCCACGGTGACACTGTTTTAGGTCTCTTGCTATGTTTTTTAATTTGGGGTATACATTTAAGTTGGGCCTCTATTATGGTGTCTTTAAAAAGTTTCCATGCAGATTTCAGGGATTTGGCTCTAGTCACTGTGCCTTTTAATTTCTGTTTAACTAACCTCCTCATTTTTGTGTAAGTCCCCTTTTTGAAATTAAATGCCCAGGTGCTGGACTGCTGAGGTGTTTTTCCCACCACAGGAATGTTGAATGTTATTATATTATGGTCACTATTCCCAAGCGGTCCTGTAACGGTTATTTCCTGGACCTGATCCTGCACACCACTCAGGACTAAATTGTGAATTGCCTCTCCCCTTGTGGGTTCCTGCACCAGCTGCTCCAAGAAGCAGTCATTTAAGCCATTGAGAAATTTTCTCTCTGCTTCTCTTCCTGAGGTGACATGTATCCAATCAATATGGGGGTAGTTAAAATCTCCCATTATTAGGGTACGTCTACACTACAGAGTTAGTTCGAACTAACTTAGTTTGAATTAGTTAATTCGAACTAAGCTAATTCGAACTAACGCGTCTAGAAATAAAAACTAGTTCGAATTAGCGTTTTGCTAATTCGAACTAGCAAGTCCACATTGAGTGGACCCTGAACAGGGCTTAAGGATGGCCGGAAGCAGTGCCGGCAGGGCATCAGAGGAGGACTTAGAGCGTGGAGATGCTGTCTCAGGCTAGCCGAGGCTGTGCTTAAAGGGTCCCGACCCCCACCCCGGACGGACAGTTCTCAGGGGTGCCCCGCTTGAAAACCAGTCCTGGCTTGGAGTGCCCGGAGTGCCCACACTGGGCACATCACACCACTCGGACATCAGCCCGGCTGCACTTGCCGCAGGCTGCCATCTAGGGAGAGGGGGCACTTGGGGGGCTGCAGGAGAGCTTCCACCCCCAGAAGCCCACAGAGCCAGCCCAGTCCTCCCCATCGGGTGCTCGTGCCCCTTTCCTCCCTCACCTCCTTCCACTTACCCTTCCCTAGCCCCTTTTCTTGTTGTACAAAATAAAGGACAATTGTGTTCAAAAATGGAATCTGTCTTTATTGAACAAAACTGGGGGAGACTGGGAAAAGGAGGTGGGAGAGGGGAAGAGAAAGGCTGGGAGAGGGGAGGGCAACTAACATGATCAGGGGTTGGGAACAGGTCCCAGATGAAGAAAGGCTACAGAGACTGGGACAGTTCAGCTTAGAAAAGAGGAGATGGAGCGGGGACAGGATAGAAGTCTCTAAAAGCAGGGGTTGGGTGGAGAGGGTGCATTCAGAAAAGTTCTTCATGAGTTCCCATAAAGAAGGACTAGAGGACACCAAAGGAAAGGAATGGGTAGCAGGCTTCAAAGTAGTAAGAGAAAGTTGTTCTTCACAAAGCAAATAGTTAACCTGTGGAACTCCATGCTGCAGGAGGCTGTGAAGGCTACAACTAGAACAGAGTTTAAAGGAAAGTGAGATCAAGTCATGGAGGTTGGGTCCATGGACTAGTCTTAGCCAGGGGGTAGGAGTGGTGTCCCTGCCCAAAGTTTGTGGAAGACTGGAGAGGGATGGCACGAGACAAATGGCTTGGTCACTGTCTTCGGTCCATCCCCTCCAGGGTCCCTAGGGTTGGCCACTGTCAGCAGACAGGCTACTGGGCTAGATGGACCTTTGGTCTGACCCAGGACAGCCATTGTAAGCTCAGGGCTCAGGGTCGGGGGGTCTCAGTGGACCCCCTTGATTATCATGCACACCTGCTCCTGGGTGGCCAGGCTGGCAGCTCTCCTGCCCTAGCCGGCCACTTTCCTGTGCCTAGTGCGGAGATCGTGGACGAGTTCCACGATGTCCGCACTAGCCCAGGAAGGTGTCCGCCTCTTGCGGTCCCAGGCAAGCTACCGGGAGCCGCCAGCCTGGTCCCGGGAAGAGGGGGTGGGCTGGGGGACATCGGGTGGGTGGCTCTGTGCCGTGCCAGGTGCAGGGTCTGCTGGCTGGGTGCTGGCAGGCTTGCACCTGGCACGGGCACTGTAGCCAGCCCGTGCCCCTTTAAGGGGTCCGGGGCCGGGAGGGGGGCATATGAGTTTCCCTGGTGTTGGCCAGAGTGGCCACAAGGGAAAGCTGGGGAGGGCTAGCCTCCCACTAGTTCGAATTAAGGGGCTACACACCCCTTAATTCGAACTAGTAAGTTCGAACTAGGCTTAATCCTCGTAAAATGAGGTTTTCCTAGTTCGAACTAAGCGCTCCGCTAGTTCTATTCAAATTCGAACTAGCGGAGCGCTAGTGTAGTGCCTATGAATGTTAGTTCGAACTAACGTCCGTTAGTTCGAACTAACATTGTAGTGTAGACATACCCTTATAGAGTTCTTTATTTTGGTAGCCTCTCTAATCTCCCTCAGCATTTCAATGTCAGTATCGCTGTCCTGGTCAATTGGTTGGTAATATATCCCTACTGCTAATTTCTTATTATTGGAGCATGGAATTACTATCCATAGCGATACTATTCAACATGTTGATTCACTTAATATTTTTATTTCATTTGATTCTACATTATCTTTCACATACAGTGCCACTCCGCCACCCACCTGGACTGCTCTATCCTTTCTACATATTTTATAGCCCGGTATGATTGTGTCCCACAGATTTTCCTCATTCCACCAGGTTTCAGTGATGCCTAGTATGTCAATCTCCTCCTTTAATATGAGGTACTCTAGTTCACCCATCTAATTAGTCAGACTCCTAGCATTTGTGTACAAGCACTTTAAAAATTTACCACTGCTTATTTGTTTGCCCTTCCCTGATGCTTTGGATTCCTGTGTATGCGGTTATTTGTCAACTCTGGCCCATGATTTGCCCTCTCCTCTCTTTCTGACAACAACTTAGAGAGTCTCTATCAATGGATTCTCCTCTAAGAGAAGTCTCCCTCCGATTAACGTGCATCTCCACACCAATCAGCTTTCCGAAACTTTTCTTGCACAAAAGGCCAGTGTGGACAGGCAACATGAATTTCTTGCGCAAGAAAGCCCCATGGCTAAAATGGCACATCTTTTACAGAAAATGCACATGCCCCTGTAGACGTTCTCTTGCTCAAATACTCTAACGCAAAAACTCATGTGAAAGAGTATTTGCGCAAAATCTTGCCAATACACATTGGCAGTAGCCAATTACTCTAATGCAGGGGGTAAGGAATGGTGCCCCTGGCCTCTGTTTGTCAAAGGCCAGGAGACAAATTCCCTCATTATGATCTTTGATCTACCCCTTCTGGGGCACCTGGTACTGGCCACTGTCGAAAAAAAGGATATTAGGCTAGGTGGACCTTTGGTCTGACCCAGTATGGCTGTTTTTATGTTAAAGTTTGACCTGTGTTTGAAGCCTTTTCTGCAATCAGAGCTGTTATGAGGTGACTCTCTTGTATGTTTTATCTGATGGTTAGTAGGGCAGGAGCACCAACTAAAGCTTTCCCTGCAGTCAGAGCAGGTGAAGGGTCTCTCTCATGTGTGGGTTCTCCTATGTATAACAAGGTGTGAGCTTCTACTGAAGCTTTTCCCACAGTCAGAGCAGGTAAAGGGTTTCTCTCCTGTGTGGGTTCTTCTATGTCTACCAAGCACTGACTTCTGACTGAAGCGTCTCCCGCAGTCAAAGCAATTGAAAGGTTTCTCTCCTGTGTGAGTTCTCCTATGTTTAACAAGGTCTGATCTCCCGATAAAGCTTTTCCCACAGTCAGAGCAATTGAAAGGTTTCTCTCCTGTGTGGGTTCTCCTATGTCTAACAAGGTATGAGTTCTTCCTGAAGCTTTTCCCACAGTCAGAGCAATTGAAAGGTTTCTCCCCTGTGTGGGTCCTCCTATGGATAACAAGGTTTGAACTTCTACTATAGCTTTTCTCGCAGTCAGAGCAATGGAAAGGTTTCTCTCCTGTGTGGGTCCTCCTATGGGTAACAAGGTGCGACCTCTTATTGAAGCTTTTCCCGCAGTCAGAGCAGCTGAATGATTTCTCTCCTGTGTGGACTCTCCTATGTGTAACAAGGTGTGAGCTGCTCAGAAAGTTTTTTCCACAGTCAGAGCAATTGAAAGGTTTGTCTTCTGTGTGGGTCCTCCTATGTCTTACAAGGTGATCGCTTCTACTGAAGCTTTTCCCACAGTCAGAGTAGTTATGGAGTGTCTCTCTTGTATGTATTTTCTGATGGTTTGTAAAGTGAGAGTGCTGACTGAGGCTTTTCCCAGAGTGAGAGCACTTCAAGGGCTTCTCTCTCATATGGGCTCTTTGATGTTCAATAAGAGTTTCACAATCACTACAAATGCAGGGTGACTGTTGATGGGGGATTTTCTGTTGAACAGTTTCCATGTTACTTTTCTTCCCTCTGCTTCTGTGACTGTATTTACCCTGTCCCTCTCCTGGATGGTTTCCACTCTGCCTTTCTGGGCTATGCTGACTCTCGCAAGTCTCTCCCTGCTCATGTATGTGGGAAACATGCCCTTCAGGTCTTCCCAGTAACACCTCACATGGAGACACTAGCTCCGATCCGTCCTGCTGAACAAGATCATGGTTCTCAGTCAGCATCCCATCACCTGTTGGGATAGAGAAATAATCCAGACAGGAGTTATTGTCTATGATGAGCTGAAAGAAAACTCTGAAACAGGAAAGGAAAAGGGGACACGCTAAAATAATGACTGAATTATCATGAGCTTAGCCCCCTTCACAATTCTTCCACAGAGGAGAGATCCCAGCCTCTCCCCACCCACCACACTCTGGCTCAAGTTGAAGACAGACTGAAGAGTGAGATAGACTACATGAAAACACACAAGTTACACCTGCTATAAGCTGGTTTCTGAGGCAATTTAACCGATTGCTCACCTGTGTGGGTGCCACTGATGATCTCCCCTTCCTTACAGCTCTGGTGATCTGGGACCTGCAACTCCTCCTCTCGCTCCACCCAGGAGATCACATGAGCTTCAGAGAGTGGAAATCCTGTTTGGAGAGCAATTAATCAAGTGCTAATCTTGTTCATTAAGGTCTCTGCCATTACTGCTTCCAGAGTCAGGATCGGAGTCACCCATCCAGAGAGGCTCCTTTCCCCACCTTGCAGAGACTGGGATCTGGCTGATACAAGAGCCCAGGACACACACACCTGCAGTAAAGGTGCACCCCCCCACACCTTGAGAATGGCCCAGCTCTTTCCCCAGGGGAGCTGAGCACTCTGCTGCACTCTCTAGGGTACAACTCAGTCCCCCTCAAAGCCCATTCCACCCCCCCCATCCCCAGTATCTCTGGGCAGGACAGGAACACACTGCTCAGAAGGGGAGCTCTAGGGAGGGCTGGCAGGTCTGACACCAAGGCCCCCAGACAGGGCTCAGACTGTAGTGGCCACAAGCCAGGTCACTAGGACTTGGAGAGGAAGGACTAGGTCTTGCTTCCCAAGGCTCTGTCCACAAAGCTCCTGGCTGGGGGGCTGGGCTCCCCCTGCTCTTTGGCTCAAATATTCTACTTGGGCCAGAAGGAGGCAGAGGAAGTTGTCTAAGCAGCTAAGTGAATCCTTGGCAGGCTGCTTCAGGCCCTGCCTATGCTCCTAACCCCGACTACCTGTGTCTGGGTGGGCCCTGCTAGCTGCCCACAACAGCTGCCATTCCCGCGGCTGCCCAGGTTGGCACTAGGCTTCTCCAGCGACCAGCCAGGGTGAAGCTGGGTCGTGCTGCTTCTCTGATGCTTGGGGCTGTTACTCAGCTCCTCGTCTGTAACCTTGGTTCTACTTTGCCAGCAGAAGTCTTTGTGTGGTTTCCCAGTCTGCCTCTTCCAGAGAGCCTGGCCTTTGATTTGGGAGGCACAGAATCTACCACATTTGCACCTTGTAAGCGCCTTCCCCTGAGCTTTGCCTCCACCCCTTCTTGGACCTGCATTTAGGGTTTGGAAGAGCCACCTGTGATGTGACCATGGAGATCATTGTGCTACCACAGTTACACAATCGCAAGAAACCTTGTGCGAAGTGTGCTGTGTGCCGAGTCAATGGAAAAATTCTGATCTGATGACTATGATTATCTTGTTTATGTCCATTATTTTGTAACTAAAACAAGCCAGGTTTTGGCAGAATGGTGGAGCACTGGGTACCAACTAACCAAGAAATCACATTCCTGAGCAGGAGGAGGGCAATCAACTCAACGCTCTCTGCAGTAACTGCAAACACACAGTCCTAACAAATAGCTCACTGACCCTTGTGCACATGAACAGGATGAGGGGATAATGGATATGGATGTTTTTCTCAAACAAACAGGCAGAAGGCCAAAGGGGGTAGCAACACATGGAACGCAACATGCATTTTGTTTGTGTCAATGTGAGAGGAGGGGCAAAGCCACAGGAGGGGCATGTTGATACTGGCTGAGGGGCAGTGTTCTAGCTGCTAACTGAGCTGGTACCATTATTGGGTTGGGACAAGTCTCGTTATACCTGTGCCTGAGGAGCTGGGACACTAGCACCCTGCTCCTTTCACAATAAACCTGGCCGAGTGCTTTAGCCTCCGAATGGAGCTTAGGTCTTTCTTAGCGGCAACCCTGTGGTGTGCTGCACGCTCTGCCAGTGCCACTGGCATCAAGGCTCCAGAAAGAGCCGCACTGAATAAGCCATATCAATGCTCTGTGGCGCTAGTAGCAATTCTAATGGCACTGCAGTTGCTGAGGGAAGCAAAATTATCAATCACAGCAGCACCTGGGAACTCTGATGTAAATCAGGACCCCATTATGCTATCGCAGTGCTCATATGGAGCTAAGCATCACCCCTCTTTAGTGTAGGTATCCTTCCCAGCCCTGAGAAACAGGGACACACTATAAAAGCTAGTAAAGAGAGAAATGACCACACAGAGAGTCTAAGAGACTTGATCAAGGTCACACAGGAAGATTGTGATGAGCAGAGAACTGAACACAGGTCTCCTGAAGATAAAGCCAGACATTCACACAGGAAGAAAAAGTCCCTACCCAAAGATATTTCACTCTAAAAACACAACACAGATGACGTGATTTATCTCTACTGCACACAGAGGCAAGTGAGCCCCAGAGAGAATGAAGCTGAAGTTTTGAAAGGAAACCCAGCCTGTGCCTGAAATGCAAGGAGAGCTCTGCTCACGTTTCTCTACTACAGAGCTACCTCGGACAAAATACTCACAGAGCGTGAACTGCCTCATCCACCCTCCCTCAGCCCCAGTATCCAGCCCCTCCCACTGGCAAGAACAGCATGTCACAGAGATTAGCTAGAAGCAGGGAAGGACTCTGGGAACCACACCCTCCTTCCAGTGGCTGAGCACACTGCCACATGGGGACCCTGCAGCCACTAACAGCAGCCAGACCCAGACCTCTAGTACCTGCTGTTCCTGCCTGAGCCCTTCCATTCACACCTCTGGTCAAGGCACAAGATGGGCAAGATGGGGGGCAGAAGCGCAGTGAGACCTTAGGTGTGGGAAGAGCCACACCATTGTTACATCCCTGAACCTGCTTTCCCTGGGAGTGGGCACGGAGGGGACAGTCTTTCACACAAGAGCCAGGATTATTATGGCAGATACTCCTGACATTGGGGGCAGAGGCAATGAATAACCCTGAACCAAACCCAACCCAGATGCTCCAGAGCCCACCCAGCTGCTGTTACCCAAGGAGGCAGGAATCCTTACTCAGCCAGCTCACAGCCTCATAATTTTCCTGCATCACATCCCAGTAGAGGGCTCTCTGGCCCAGGTCCAGCAGAGCCCATTCCTCCTCAGAGAAATACACAGCCACCTCCTCGAAGCTCACAGGCTCCGCCATGGCCATTTCCTTTCCCTGGCTCTGCAGGCCAGGGGCTGAGCTGGAGTCAGACATGGGTGTTCTGCAGCCTGGCAGGGGGAGAAGAGGAATTGGAGACATTTCAGAAGAGGCTTTAATCCTTTCCAAGCCCCCATTCTTCCCAGACTCTGTCCGTGGTGACACACACGCTAGACTCTGCCATTGTGGGCAAAAGTTTTAGTCTAGATATTCCATAAACAGTGCACAGGAGTTAGATCCCAAATACACATTCATTTCTGTCTGTACAGGCAGTCCCCGGGTTACGTACAAGATAGGGACTGTAGGTTTGTTCTTAAGTTGAATTTGTATGTAAGTTGGAACTGGTACATATTGTAGGGGAAACTCTAGCCAAACATTTATCCAGAGCTCAGTTTTATTCTCCCACACCCCACTTCCCTCAGTCCTTTATTCTCAAGCTGAGGTGTCTGCTGTGAAAAGCCGCTCTGCATCTCCCTGGTCTGCTGGGGGAGGGGGCGCTAGCTTCGCGTCTCCCTGGTCTGCTGGGGGGAAGCAGCTAGTGCGGGGCTGCCTCACCCCGTTTGTAAGTAGGGATCCAATGTAAGTCGGATCCATGTAACCCGGGGACTGCCTGTACCTGGCTTGTGTTACAACATTACTGAGTCTGTAACAATGGGATTTAGTTCTCAGCACCCAGTGTTTCTGATAAGCCACATATTCATCTGCCTGACCATGGACGTAGGTTAAATGTAGGCTGCTGTATTTAAAACCCTTAGTCTTCATTCACTGATTTGCAGCACAAACTTTTCTCTCTCATCTGAAAGACGTTATAAACTCTTTCCACAACAGAGTCAGTGAAATTAACACCACCATTCAGATGTTTATTATTAAACATGTGTGCTGAGTGTTAGCAGGATGAGATCTTAAAATTAAAGAAGATATTCTCAGTCATGCAGTCTGACCCCCTCAGTGGCACAAGCCATTGCACTTAGTCCAGTTACCCAGGCACAAAGCTCTGTTTCCCCACAGTAGCTGTGTCTAGACTGGCAAGTTTTTCCGCAAAAGAAGCTGCTTTTGCTGAAAAACTTGCCAGCTGTCTACACTGGCCGCTTGAATTTCCGCAAGAACACTGACGATCTCATGTAAGAAATCAATGCTTCTTGTAGAAATACTATGCTGCTCCCGTTCAGGCAAAAGTCCTTTTGCGCAAGAGGGCCAGTGTAGACAGCAGAGATTTGTTTTGCACAAAAAAGCCCCGATCGCAAAAATGGCAATCGGGGGTTTTTTACGCAAAAGCGCGTCTAGATTGGCAAGAACGCTTTTCCGCCAAAAGTGCTTTTGCGGAAAAGCGGCCGTACTGGTCTAGACGCTCTTTTCCGCAAATGCTTTTACTGGAAAACTTTTCCGTTAAAAGCATTTGCGGAAAATCATGCCAGTCTAGACATAGCCAGTGCTTTCTAGAAAGTCCCCCAGTGATTTGAAGACATCAGGAGATGGAGAATCCACCAGCTTTTTGCTCCTTTGTTTCAGTAGCTAATCCTCTTCCCTGTCGAACATTTTTGCCTTTTCTCCAGCCTAAAATAGTCTGGCTTCAGCTTTCACTTACTTGGCTCTCACTGAGCCTTATCCAGTCAATGGCGTGGGCAATACATTTTGATGGGGGGCCAAATGGAATGTGGCTGAGAGCTGCACTCTTCCATGACATTAATGCAGGGTCTGGGATGAACGTTGGGAGAAGGAAGCAAGCTTGGGGTAAGGGTTTGGGATGCAGGACAGATAGAGGGGGTCTAGGAGGGAGTTTGGGTGAAGGAGGCAGGCTGTGATTTAGGACACTGGATTCGCCAACTACTCATTAGATATTTAAAGTAACTTCAATTTAGGTAAGTGGCTGAGTGGACTAATAAGGGGTTGTGGGTTTCTGACCACAGAGAGCTCTTGCATATATAGATGCAGGAGGAGTACAGAGTTTGGGCATGGTGAGTGTGGGGCAGGAGTGCGGAACAGAGATTAGGAGGGGAAGGGAGAGGTTGGGGTGGCAGAGGCAAGTCCTGGACAGGAGATTTATCTGAGTGACTCCTGGCCAGAGGCCAAGCACCTCAGGAAGGCAGGGAGCCTGCCCGACCCTCTCACAGGCTGCAGGGCCATGTGCATGTGTGAATAATTATGACCCAGAGGGGAGGGAGCGCGGTGCTTTGTTTCTGGCCAGAAACCGGCCAATGAGATTGTCCTGGGGGGTGGAAACAGCACCTGAAGCCTTCCCCCCTCCCCTCCAGGCTCACAGTTGCTTTCTGAGGGACTTGTAGATGGGGAGTGGCATCTGTGGGCTGGATCCGATGGCTTGGTGGGGTGGATCCGACCCATGGGCTGTATTTTGCCCAGGCCTGCACTAGACATAACAGCCTTTGGGGATCCAGAAGTTTCTTGCCTTGAACGAACTGATATAGTGGAAGCCAGGCAGCTCACTGCCTATTTATTGTTTGAAACCAACCCCATATTGAAACTGAGCAGTGAAATCTGAGCTTGAAGGTGTTGTCCACTGTGCGCTTTAACTTCACCCCTTTAGCATCACAAACCCATAGACCGGTGTTTCTCCAAGTGTTCATAGGTCCCCATGCAGTGCCCCTGGGTCTCCTCACTGATCAGTGCGTGAGAAATAAGGCTGTGTGCACTGTGGTCACTGGGTCTGGTTGATAACTTCAATGACAATCCCATGAGGATGTTTTCACTGGAATTTTCTCATCATTTAAAGACTCTCCACCTGCAAACTCACCCTGTCTGAAAGCTCCCAGGGATTTTCCTCTTGCTCTCTCCAGTGTAGAGGGCAGCGTCTCTGGTGGGGGAAGGGATAAGGGAGGTGAGACTCCAGGCACTCCTCTTTATAACAATGTCCCCACTCTGAACTCTGCATTTCAATTGTATCAGAGACCAGACAGAGACACACTCAGGAATGGAGTATGAAAGAGTCTGAAACTTTCATTTCCTCTCTCACTCGGGCACCTCCCAGCAATGGAGCCAACATCCCCGCAACCTGTCCCAGGAGAGACAAGCTGTACGTGAGATTTACTTTTCCCTCCTCACTCTCTCCCACTTGGTTTCTCATTCAATTACTGCTTGTCATAACCTGGAGCTGTGGTGGTGGGACACGTGGCCAACACAGTAACTTTAACCATTTTGATCTCTGAATGGGAGGTCCAGAGTTTGCAAACCCCTGGCTCTATCTCCAAGTAGCTGGGTCTGTTCAATCAGTGTCTCTAAGGACAGCAGAGTGATGGGGCCGTCATTCTCCACGTGGGAATTGAGGCAGAGGAATATTGGCTTCAGAGGCCAGATTCAATGGTCTCAGATAATTTAACCACTTTCCCCTCATCCATCCCTTCCAGGTACCTTTGAACTCCCTCAGAGTCTCTGACAGAGCAATCGTTTTCTGAGAAAAACTGCTGACTTGGTCTTCCAGTTCAGGGGAACTCTCCTCTGGCAGCTGGAATTGCCCCATCTCACACCTGGACAGAAACAATTCAATGTGATTGTATGTCGTTTACTGCTGATAACTTCTGGCTAGTAAGTCTCAGCTCTAACAGGCCTGGAGTTAGAATTCCTCCAATTTTCCCAGCCTGAGAGCAAGGACAACACAGTCCATGGCCATGCAAATTTCCCCTGAAAGGCCCCATTGCTGTTCTTCATGTCTGGCCTGAGGAGACTGGCTGGAGGACAAAAGGGGAATTGAGTCTTCATGGCCAACTCACTCCTTGGCCTTCAGGCACTGAAACACAAGAGGTTCCCAGGTGAAGGACTGAAGGAATCTGTCCAATAGGGACTAGACTAAGACACCAGCTCCACCCTCCCCCAGCTCCTCCCACACAGGTCCCCAAACAGCCCTCAGGTGGGACGGACTCTTGGTCCTTGCTGCCCCGGGCTGACTGTGCCCAGCATTGACAGGCCCATGTTCCACCCCACAGTTCGGAGGTAGCCAATCCACAGGGAGGTAACAGCTCCAGGAAACACTTGAGGTCAGACTGTGCCCTGAATGGGGAATTCCAGAGTCTGCTGTGCGAGAGTGAGACCCTCAGAATTAAATAAATGAAAAATATTCATATCTAACATCTGGCTGTAGAGCCCTGTGGAGATGTGGTGCTAACATCAGCTCCAAGCTCTTTCCCTGAGCTGTGCAGCGTGAGGGGAGTGAGAGCCACATACCTAATCAGGGTGCTTCTGATGTCCTAGAAAAAAAAAGACACAGAAAAGACTCTCAGCCCCATTGGACACACACAGGGGACCTCAGGGAAGGGATTTTGCAAACATGGGAAGAGAGGCCCTGCCCTGGCCCCAGGAAAATGGATCCCCTGAGCGAATGGGACTTTACAATCTCTAGTAGCTCTGTGCCTGTAACTTTACAAAGCACAGCAATTACTCACATGGCAGCAATGCACATGGAGTTACACCCAGATCTGACAACTGGACCTCAGCACTTGTGATTCAGGAGCCTCCCTTCCCTGTGTGGGGAGCTGGGATGTTTCTCCCGCAGTCTCACCTTCAGGAGTTCATTTGCTGGCTTCTGACATGTCCCCTCCAGCTCACTGATCCGCTCGCTGAGATGGGAAATCTGAGCAGAGAGTTTCCTGACAGTGTCATTCTGGAGCCTCCCAATCTCCTCATCCAGCTTCTCCAGCTGGGCCAGCAGGAGTCGCTCTTGTTCCTCCAGGAACTGCCGCAGCTGCTGAAACTCAGCCACAATCATCTGCCTCTCGGCTTGGGACCATTTCTGTATGAAAACAGGGAAAGGGTTGGTCAAGGGCATGAAAGGAGCCCAGGGCCCTTTCATGGAGAGCTGAGTGTGCAGCAGGGAGAATTTCTTGGAAAACCCTAAAATGTGTGACATTTGACTCTACTTTGTGGTTAGTAGGCAGAGGTGGCTCTCCCAGCATCTCCTTTGGCCCCTGTGTCCCCCTGAAAGGGATTTTCCCATGTCTGTCATGGGCAGCTATGACGTACTGTTGGTACCTTGCTGGTTGCTGGGCTTGGGCTGTGGGTGACCCCCACTGGTTACTGTCTGTACCACGGCCCAGCAGAGTAGCTGATGGTCAGGGAGGTAACCTGTTCGACCAGTTACCTCCCAGGGAGAGGAACAAAGGAAGGTGGAATGCCGCCACTGCCTGGGGGGCAGGGTTGGAAGGGACTTTTTTTAGTGTCGGCCTAGGAAGCAGGGGAGAAGGAGCTAGGGAGGGGGCTGGGATTGTAGGGCCCAGTCACCCCCTATCTCAAGGGGGGGCACTGCGGCCTCCTAGCCCAGTTCCTGAAACCAGATTACATCTGTGCTGTGCTGTATCCTGGAGAAGCAATAAACTCCCTCTATTCTACTGGCTAGTGGAGTCTGTTCGTGCCACTACAGGGGTGCAGGAGGCGGGGGACCCCGATGTGCCGCCACCGTAGCATCTTTTGTTATTCATGGGCTCTGGAAATTCAGACCCTGAGCAGCATGAGGCAGGACTCAGCACCACCCTGACAGAGATACCCTGGGAGGAAAAAGAAGGAAACATGTTAATGTACGAAGTGAGCAGAGAGCCCTTCAGGGGGACACTCAGCTCCTTTGGGGAGGATGTCTGGGAAAGCCACAAAGGCTGGACTCATGCAGGGCCGCATTATGACTTTCGTGGGCCCTAGGCACTTTTACCTTCATGGGCCCTTTCTTCCATAAAAATATATATATATTAAAAACTATATTTTACGACTGCGTTGGTATAAAGACGAATCTAAGCCAGCCTGGATTATATTCGTCTTTATACCAACGCAGTCGAAGTATCAGATACTTCGACTGCGCTGAGGCAAAGTTGGCCTCCTATCCGCCATCATTCAATTGGCGCCTATGGCCGAAGCCATATTGGCAATACAATTTACAGTCACTAAGCTTCTCACTATAGTACAAAATAATAGTGCATATATCAAAGAGTTCTCCGTTTTGTTTACTTAAAAGGTATGTATTATAATTAATTTCATCAGTAAGTTATCATCTCTTTAGGTTAGTGATTACCTTATATAAATAATTTATTAATTTTGCAAATACGGGATTGTTATTCACTAAATACGTGTGAATAAATTTGAATGGAATGAAGTGCACATGTATATTTTATTGTGTTTATATTGGGTGCTTAATTATAACATTTGAAAAAAACCGTTACATCTCAAATATACTCACCTTAGTTCAGAATTGATAAGTAGTTCCATAAAATTATTATATGTATACATGTGCAAGAAAGTATTCGGTAAAAATGCAAATGTGTATTACTGATGGAAATTCCGTTATGGTGTAATATCCGATTGTTGAGTTGAGCTCCAACTTTCGATTTGAATTATTGCAATTAATAATATAATATAAACAATTAAATTTTTAAATACTGTGATTTTTTTTGTATTTTAATAAACATTTTTCTGAGCCCTAAAAATTTCGTGGACACAAGGTACTTATGCCTTCGTGGGCCCCTCCCACCATAATAATATCAATATTAAAAATTATTTTTGATATAACTTTAACTACTTCAACATTTTATTTTTTTTCTTTTTTAGGCAAAATTTAATACATTTTCGTGGGCCCTAAAAGTTTCATTTTTTTCTTCTGATTTTAAAAGAAATTAAAACATTTTTGTGGGCCCCTAAAAGTATTGTGGACCCTAGGCACTGTGCCTAATGAATAAGTTGGCCCTGGACTCATGCACTGACATGGATGCTCAAGGCCTTTCTACACATGGATCTCACCCTGCAATCCACGATCCAGGAGAAACACAAACAAGCCCAACCTCACCAAGGCCACACAGGAGTCTGCCTCCTAACTCAGCCCTCCCAATACCAGTCCTTGCTGGTCCATAGCCGCAGGCACCTACCAGATACTCCTGGCATTTCCCTTCTGCTGTTGTTTTCCTTCCCAGCACCTGCTCTCTCTCTTCCCTCAGAGTCTTCAAATGGGCCTCCAATTTTTCCTGAAGAAACAGATATAAGCATGAGAGCAAACCCCATCAGATGTTGGGAGCCCATCTGTCTGCCTTTAAGAGAGTCCCAGTTTTGTGGAGTTCTGCCCCTGTTCACCAAGGACTTAGCCCTGGACATGGTTTTGTCCGTAGAAGGAGACTGCGGATGCAGCACGACACCTGCGAGGGCGGGGGAAGGATCAGTGGTAGCACCTTTAAAAAGAATGATGCAGGTGGGGATTAGGGAGGTAAAAAATGGTTAACAATACTAATCATGTTACTGATTACAATTTTATCAGTGACAGGAGTTTTTTAACCTGCTGACAGGTAGGGCTGATAGTGGAAATGGGCTCTCCTGGGCCAGGGATCTCTCTCGAGGTCTGCCTGGGGTGGCCACAAGGACTGCTGGCTGATGGGAACTCCCAGAAGCTGCAGACTGACATTAGCTACCAGAGGGAAGCAGGCACTGCTGGGGCAGTGGGGAATTTAACCAGTAACTAGCACTGATAATTAAAATGCACTGGACAGCCACTCTGTACCTTGTACTCCTGGGCAGCTTCCTTTATGGGCAGCACCCTGGGAGCCTGGGATCTGTCACACACCACACGGATGGGAGTTTGATCCTCTTCACAGAACCACTTCAGAGTCTCCTGGTGCTCCCCGCACACCCCATCCCATCTTGCTCTCTGTGCTGCCTGGAAACTCAGCGGCTTGGCTAGTTCCACCACGTTTGCCAGCTGCCGGTTGGGCCGGAGGGGTCCCTGCTGCTCAGTGTCTCTGCCCTGAGGGCTGAGGGGGGCCTGGCAGGAATTGTGCCCACACTCCAGAGTGACAGGGGCTGTGAAATCCTCCAGGCAGACGGGACGCGGCGCTTCCTCCCGGACACTTTCCACGGGGCTCTCTGCAGCCATGGCTGCCGCTGGGCTGGGGAGCAGAGGCCGTGTCACTTCCCTGAGCTCAGCAATAGCCAGGCAGGTCCAGGGGCATGAGGGCACCAGCACTGAGAATAAAAAAAACAAAATCAAAATTAAAAAACGAAAAAGCCCCCAAATCTTCGCTCACCGCTGCCCCCGCCAGATCCTCCCCTGGGCCCCTCAGCCCCCTGCCCCAGCCAGACCCCCCGCCCGTGTCTGCGCCCCTCAGAGCAGGGCCCCTCCTCACCCCGTGTTAATATCCCCCCCCCCCCGCAGCCCCTCTGTGAGCCCCGGCGCGCACCCCCAGACACCCTGCGCGGCGGGAGAATCAGGAAGCCCGACGGAGGGACCGCGGGGGGGGCGCCCGATACCTGACGCCGCCTCCTCCCCCAGCCCCCTCACGCCGGGCCGCCCCCTCCGCGCTGGGCCAACCCCGCAGCGAGTAACGGCGCCAACGGCCCCTCGCAACGGCTCCCACCTCAGGGCGCGCGGCGCGTGACGTTACTGCGGCCGCCGCGGGGCGGGCGGGGAGTGACGGGCGGGGACGCACTAAACTGCCGGCTGCGGGGTGTAGAATGGGGCCGGCGCGGTCAGACCGCGCATGCGCACCGGGCTAGTGACCCCGAGCAGAGTCCCGCGCCCGGGGTTTAGCTCAGCCCGCGAGCTGCCCGGCCACGCCCCCAGCGCCGCGGGGCCCCACGTGGCTTCCGCCTGTGAGAGCCAGGCCGGGGCGAGATTCTCCAGGCCCCGGGGCAGCCGCTCCCCGCGTGTCTGTGCCGAGAGCAGCTCCCCTGGGGCGGGCACCGGCTCTGCGGGGGGAGCCTCCCGCGGGACAGCGGAGCGGCCCCGAACCAGCTGCTGCGCCGGGGGCCCGGAGGGGGGGAGTCAACAGGCTGCGGGTCCCCCCCCTCCAGCCCCTGCCCCTGAGCCCCATGGCCCCGCCGCAGTGCAGCCCCTGCCCCTCCATCGCCCCCACAGCCCGGCGCCCCAGCACTCGCCTTGGCAGCCACTGGCCGCAGCGGGAGCTCAACGGACCCCGCCCCCCACTGTGACGTTGCTTGCTCCGCCCCTTGCTCTCGCTCCGATTGACAAGGGTTCCCCGGGCTGTCACGCCTCTCTGGCCGCATCATCAGTGACGTAAACTGCTCCGCCCCTTGCTCTCCCCCCGGGGTGACGGGGATTCCTCTGGCCCTGCTGTCACGCCGGGAGTGACGGGGCTGCACAAAGACGATGGGGGCGGGGCCGGGGCTCCACGAACCAATGAGAGCAGGAACCCAACGGACCCCGCCCCCCACTGTGACGTTGATTGCTCCGCCCCTTGCTCTCGCTCCGATTGACAAGGGTTCCCCGGGCTGTCACGCCCCAGTGACGCACAATTGCCCGCCCCGTGGCGTCATCATCAGTGACGTAATTGCCCCGCCCCTTGCTCTCCCGCCCAGGTGACGGGGATTCCCCTGGCCCAGCTGTCAGGCCGGGAGCGACGGGGCTGCCCAGAGACTCGGCGGGGCAGGGACTCGGAAGGGGGCGGGGCCGGGGCTCCACGAACCAATGAGAGCGCGGAGCCCAGTGACCCGCCTGCTGCCGCCTCCCCCCTCCGGCCGAGACACGGACCCGCCTCTCGGGCCACTGGGGCGGGAGCGCGCGGACTCGGCCGGGCTCGGGACCCGGAACGTGTCACCTGCGGGGGGGGCGCCGGGTCCTCGCCCTGGGCTGGCAGCTCCCGCGACTCCCCCCCCGCGACCGTGACTATCCCCCTGCGAGCCCCCCCGCAGCCCCCTTGCAAGCCCCTCACAGCCCTTCCTGCGAGCCCGCCCCCCTCCAAACCTCCCACTTCATCCCCCGGAGCTTTGGCAGACACCCCGATATCCTGCAAAGCCCCGCACTGAAGTGCCCCTGGGCTCTGTTTGCAGGACGCTGGGAACGGGCCGCAGGGGGCGGGTCACTGGGGATCCCTGTTCTGTTCCCTCCCCCTGGGGCACC
Organism: Pelodiscus sinensis; assembly: GCF_052426305.1. Taxonomy (NCBI): domain Eukaryota; kingdom Metazoa; phylum Chordata; order Testudines; family Trionychidae; genus Pelodiscus; species Pelodiscus sinensis. The sequence continues at coordinate 28,494,530 of NC_143070.1, forward strand.
CGCACTGGGCACTGGGCAGACAGGACACTGGGCTGGGGGGGCCTTTGTCTGACCCGGCCTGGCCGCTCCTGTGTGCATGGGACCCATTAATTTTGGCAGCGCTATTGACACTGAGGCTCCTTTAGAACGAGCCAGAGCAGCCTTAGCGCATGTCAGAATCAGGCCCTGGAAACATGGATTCCAGCTGGGATAAGTGTTTGGCCTGAGAATTGAATGTCACTGGGCTTGGAGGGAGCAGATGCCAGCGAACCTCGATTTCACTGTCCACTCACAAACTGAGGGGAAAAATCTTTCCCTTCATAGTAACTGAAAGTTCCACACAGGCCCAGAAAGAGCCGGGCTGCTTGAGAACTTCTTATCCTTGAAGGACTTTGACTTGGTCTGTTTTGAGAGTCACATTAACAATTTGTGGTTTAATAATAAAGATTTTACTGTTTGAATCTCAGTGTCTGTCACTGAATAGTTACTGTCTGAGCCCAGTACTGCCTGCCCCTCCCCCTAGCATTTCCCACTGCTGTGAAAATTGAACATGGTAAAACTGCAACTGGGAGCATGTAACTAGATCCATATAAATACTCAACTGTTACTTTATCTGTCAACATCGCACATCAAACACAATGAATTCTGCACAAGATTCACTCTCACTCCTTATAGGCACAGTTCTGGGAGCTGAGCATCACAGCCTGGTGGATTCTGGGGAACATGTGACACCCCAGAGACTCGCCACATCAGCCCAGGGCAGGTGCCAGAGCCCGAGTGTGGGACATTGATCACCAAAGCCTCCAGAGCTGGGATGTCTCCTGCTGGCTCTTCCCCTTCCAGGAAACAGCCTGAGTCAGCTCCAGGGAGGGGAACAGCCCATTTTTGATGGAGGCAGGTAGAGCCTGAGCTCAGGAAATTGAAACTGATCCTCTTCCCCAGCCCAGAGGGAGCCATGGCTGCAGCGAGCACAGTGGAAAGTCTCAGAATGGAAGTGACTTGTCCTGTCTGCCTGGAGTATTTCACGGACCCGGTGATCACAGCCTGCGGGCACAATTTCTGCCGCACCTGCCTCAGCCAGTGCAGGGAGGGACCCAGCCCAGCCATCCCCTGCCCGCAGTGCAGGGACCCTGTGCAGCAGGGACCCCTCCGGCCCAACAGGCAGCTGGCGAACGTGGTGGAACTAGTCAAACAGCTCAGTTTGCAGGTAATGAAGGGAGCAGGCAGGGGCGGGGTGTGCAGGGAGCAACAGGCAGCACTGAAGCTGTTCTGCCAGGAGGATCAAGCCCCATCTATGTGGTCTGCAGAGAGTCCTGGGTGCACCAAGCACACACGGTGCTGCCCATCTGGCTAATTTCCCTGACTGTTCTCTGGCCCAGTGCAACTCACCAGCCAGCTGAAGCCTGCCTGGCCCAGGAGAGGCTGTGACAAAAGAAATGCTCCGGCCAGGGGGCAACAGAGGCCAAATTCCAAGTCTTTAAAGACACTGGATGTGAGAAAATTCTCTGAGATGCTCAGCGGAATCCTTCTGAACCTACCTCCCTCCCCCCGGGAGAAATGAGGGCCCATTACCACATGGGAGGAGTATGGATCAGCAGCAGGCTGGCCTCTGGGAATGTGCTGCCTTCACACAGGAAAAGGGGAGTTACAAGCTGCTGTTGTTGTTACAGATTTGATGACTAGAATTTAATGTTATTACTTGTATTTACATCGCAGTTGCCATGTGAGATCCGGGCTCTGCACAAAACACAACCAGGGACAATCCCTGCCCTCTGCAGTTTACACTCTAGATAGACAAAAGTTGGGAAGGAAATTGAGGCACAAGGGGAGGGGGGAGAGAGAAGAGACAGTGAATCAGCCAGGTAGTTCACAGGTGAGGTCTGTTTAGAACCTCAGTTTTTCCAGACACAGTTCATGATCCTAACCACTAAGCCATGCTGCCACCTCAGCCCCAGGGCTGAAACATGTTGGTTAGGTGAGAAAGATGGCCAGCGGGGGGTCAGTTTCCCACTGGGATGCTGAACTCCTGGGCTGCTCCAGGAGGGGTTAAACTCAGATGCTGTGACCAGCACTTGAGGAGATCGCTGGGCTGAACACTGTGTGGGACCCAAGAACCTTGAGTTCACCCACAGCAGGGCTCCAGGCAGCGCAGGGCCACGCCAGACACCACTGGGAGCAGACTGGGTTGGAGCAAAACTACCCCCAGGCTGGAGCTGCCCAGTGCGACTCTGAGCTGTGCCAGGCAGCCTTTGGGAATCTCCCAGGATGCACTGCTGCCAGGAGCTGTACCAGGCACTGGGGCAGTGGGTACCTGCCCAGAGGGTATTACCACTGCAGGGCAAACCCCAGCCATCCTGAACAGAAATCAACCTGTTTAATTAAGGGAGTCACAGACCCATCCGCAGAGCACAGGATATGCCCACGCCTGCCTGCCTGGCCTCACCCACCTGCATTGGCCTCTGTGGGCCTGTTCCTGCCTCAGTCAGACCATCCCCACCTACATCATTCTGCATGGAGGTGCCGCCCCCTCCTGCCCCCACCCTCACAGGTGTCCTGCTGCAGCCTCAGTGTCCCTCAGCTACGGCTACACTGTAGCCTTCTTCCAGAAAAGCTTATGCAAATGAAGCACAGTGTGGAATATCGCTGTGCTTCATTTGCATCAGTAATTAGCATCTGCTTTTGAGCAAGAGGCTTTTGCGCAAAAAGGAGCCATGTAGACAGCAGATAGAGCAGCAAAGTGGAGGGGGAAAAGGAGGTACTTGAAAGCGGCAGCGATGCACAGCTAGGCCTGGGATCAGCTGGGCAGCACTGCTGCTTTGAAACGCCAAGGCACCGTTCAAAGGGGCAGCACCGCTGAGCTCATCCCTGGCTCGGTGTTTCAAAGTGGCAGTGCTGCACAGCTGATTCCAGGTCCAGCTCAGCCCCACGCTGGCCACAGGGCTATTTGGTTTGGTAACTTCCCTTCCTTTAGCTGCCTGCTATGGACAGGGAAGCAGAAAGAAGCAAAAATGTGAGCTTTGCAGGAAGCAGGGCAGAGATCTGGTAGGGGGAGGCTCCAGCTTGCACAGCCCCAGTGGCTAAAAGGGCCTTGGCCTGGCTTCCTGTCCCCAAAAGCAGGGGACCTGATGCCCAAATTCCTGCTGCTGCAGTGGCTACCTCAAGGCACCAGCTGGGGGGCAGGCTCTGGAGCCCAAGCCACACGGGGAGACTCAATATGACCGGGAGGCCTGGAGCGTGTGAGCCCTGCACAGAGGCTGCTGCTGGTGGCCTGCTTCAGTGGCCCAGCAGCTCAAGTTCCCCTGAACCAGCTTCTCCCCCTGGAGCCACCCCCCAGCGCTGCTGAGGCCCCTGACATGAGGCAGTGGGACCACCAGAGGAAGGTGCCAGCCTTAGCCCTTCCTCCCAGCCTCCTCCCCCTCCCAGGGTCTTTCCCCAGCCCCTCCCCGGTTCTACATTCCCCACATAAAAACCAGAGAGTTTGTTCTTTCAACAGGGAAAAGTCCAGTTTGTGTTACCAGCTGGGGGGGGAGGAGAGGAAAGTGGGAAAGGGGGCGTGTTGGGGGGGAGATACAGAGGGCAAAAAATGAGGAGTATCGTTAGTTGGAACCAAGGGGCTGGGTTTGAGCTACTGCAGAAGAAAGGACTCTGCCCCTGGAGCTGCCCTGTCCTCTCCAGAGCCCTTAGGCTGGCACCGGGGAGGCCTGAGCCCAGGCAGTGCCCAGCCAAGGGGGAGGGAAGGGCTGGGGGATGTTCTGAAAGGCTGCTGGCACCATTAGACCCTTTTTTTTAGCAGTAAGGGAGAGGTGGGAAAGGGGCCCTGAGTTAACCTCTTGGGTCACAGCTGCTGTAACATGTGGCAAGAAAGTTGACTATGGAGTTGTTTGGTAGAAGTTGCTGGGGGTTTCCCTGACTGGGAATTGAACCCAGGCCACAGCAGTGAAAGTGCTGGATCCTAACCACTAGACCATCAGGGAAACATAAAGCATGTTTCCTTGCTCACCTACACTAGCCCTTCACAGGCCATTTACTGTCCACTTCAGGATGGGGGGAGGGTCCATTCTCCCTTGCCCAGAGGGGACAAGAACAGCCAAATAGAACATCAAAGCAGCCAGACTGGGCCAGGCCAGTTTGCCAGACCAAATAACTAGCCCCCCCCCCGCTCTGGAGTCTCTGCCTCTCATGGGCCTTCTCATCCTCAGGCTCCGCTTTGTCTCCAGACAGACCCTGCTCTGCTGCAGCCACCTCCCTCCGGCTGTCACTTCTAGAGCAAAATGCATCCCCTCATTGTGACTTTGTACATCTGGGGTTTTAGCACTCAGAGCTGCACCTGACACCAGCATTGGCTAGTGAGGGGTCTGAACAGCTTCTGCAGAGAGGGAGAGAGAGAGACAGCCACTGTGGAGCATCCTTGTCAACTGTCTCAGAAAGCAGAGGAATGTAAATTCTTTGTCAGGTGGGACAGTGCCAGAGACAGAAATTCACCTTCTAACTGTCCCTTCTTCAACTTTAGCTCCTGATTAAGCCCCTGTGAAGAAGCCAGATACACAGGAAGGGCTGATCACACCCCTCTGAAAATCAGCTTTCCATGGGTGTCGGTAGCTGGCTCCAAGTCATGGGACTTGACATCTCGTCTCCCTCCCGAAACCAGGGAAGTGTCTCCCACCGCTGCAGCCTCCTGAGGCTCTATGGCCCTGTCTGTACAGCAGGGACAGCAACACTCACAGCCCCACAGGAGGGCCCCTGGCCTAGCAATGTGGCCCCCTGAGCAGCCTCTGATGTTCCCTGCTTGAGCCCCAGAACCAGCCCTGAGTGACAGGGGCAGGGAGAGCAGCTCACACATGCCAAGGGGCTGGCCAGGGGCAGGACATGAGCCTGCAAGGCAGCAGTGACATCACAAGAAACTTTTGCAGAACCTCAGCTCATTGGCTGGGAGGCAGTGACCTCATAGAGGGACCATGGCAACAGCCAGGTGGGACATCTCAGAGACCCCCATGGCCTGGCTGCCTGGAATCTCCTTTGTGAGGTTTCCCCTTGAGGGCAGAAGGGATTGAGGGTCCCAGCTGGGAGTGTTTCTGTGGAGATTTCCCCTGTGGGGCAGGCAGGGTTGCAGGAGAGGCTGGCACTGAACCTCTGAGAGAGGCAAGAGAAAGGGCTGCAAACACCCAATGAGGATGGGATTTGAACCCATGCGTGCAGAGCACAATGGATTAGCAGTCCATCGCCTTAACCACTCGGCCACCTCATCTGAGCTGTTACAAATTGCTTCAAATCACCTGAAGTCAGCACTTCAGGGAACCTTTCTGCCACTTGCTGACTGGCCAAGGACACCCAGGACGGGAAGGTTTTGGCTTTTCACAATGTTCCCTGGGCTGTTGTACAAAGCTCAGTGCTCGTAACAAACCTAAACACCCCTGGCTACATCTACCCTGTTTTGTGCAAAAGGTCTTGCCCAACAGTGTGTCCACACTGCCATGTGCTGTTGCACAAGAGAAGTGCTTTTCTGTAAAAGCAGCCATGGCAGTGTGGACGCTTTCCTGCGCAGGAAAGCTCTGACGGGCATTTTAGATATTTGGCTTTCTTGAGCAAGAAACCCCTGTTGCCCGTCCACACTGCCTCCTTGTGGACGAGTTCTTGCACAAGAGGGCTTATTACTCGTGGGGAGAGCAATAACTTCTGTGCAAGAAGCCCTGTTGTCTGATGCTGCACTATAAATTTACTTGCGCAAAAATGTGCCTTCAGTGTAGACGCTCTGCAAGATTTTACACAAGAGCAGTTGCTATTGCACAAAAAGCCTGCAGTGTAGACGTAGCCCTGCAGTGTAAACACAGACTGAGAGACACAAGGAAATGAAGTGGCCAGAGCCTCCCCCCAGCAGGCTGGCCCTCAACAGGACGGGCACGTCTACACAGCACCCTCACCTCGAAGAAAGCTGTGCAGTGTGAGTGGGCTGCCCGGGACCCCAGGGGAAGGTCTGTGGGGAGTTTCCAAGGCAACAACAGCTACAAAGTTTCATAATCTACACTCATGTGACTGTGATTTATTCCTCCGCTGGCAAGTGTCTCTGAAGGGATGAGAAATGTAGGGCCCAGGTGCAGGGAGCCGGGTCACATTCTCCTGTCTGAGTCTCAGTCCTGGCTGAAGCCTGGCTACAGAGAGAAGAGGCCAGTGCAAACAGCCCCATGGCAGTGAGGGAGTCAGAAGGTAGGTGGGTGGGTGGAGCAGGGAGCTGGGGGCAGAGTTCAGCTCTAACTCACTAGGGGTGCGTCCCATAGTTCAAAATAATCAATGCGCCTACAGGCAGTCCCCGGGTTACGTACAAGATAGGGACTGTAGGTTTGTTCTTAAGTTGAATCTGTATGTAAGTCGGAACTGGTGTCCAGATTCAGCTGCTGCTGAAACTGATCAATTTCAACAGTGGCTGAATCTGGACGCCAGTTCTGACCTACATACAGATTCAACTTAAGAACCCCAGGCATCCCCAAGTCAGCTGCTGCTGAAACTGATCAGCGGCTGATTCCAGGAAGCCCGGGGTAGGGGCTTCCTGTAGTCAGCCACTGGTCATTTTCAGCAGCTGCTGACTTGGGGACACCTGGGGCAGAGCAGCTGGGGTGCTGCTGGGTTGGTCCAGTGGCGCCCAGAGCGGCGCTACGGGACCAACCGGCAGCGCCCCAGCTGCTGTACCACAGGGGTCCGGAGCAAAGCCCCGGAGCACGGGGGCAGCGGGACAGCCGAGACGCGCTGTGGCTATCCTGCTGCCCTTGGGCTCCGTGGCTTTGCTCTGCTTAGCTCCCCGTCCCCCTGGTCTGCAGACCAGGGGGACGGGGAGCAAAGCGGCGGAACATGCGGGCAGCGGGACAGCCCAGACGCGCCGTGGCTATCCTGCTGCCCTCGGGCTCCGCGGCTTTGCTCTGCTCTGCTCCCCGTCCCCCTGGTCTGCAGACCGGGGGGAGGGGGAGCAGAGCAGAGCAGAGCAGAGCAAAGCGGCGGAACACGCGGCCAGCTGACAGCCCAGACGCATCTGGGCTGTCAGCTGGCCGCGTGCTCCGCGGCTTTGCTCTGCTCTGCTCTGCTCCCCCTCCACCTGGTCTGCAGACATAAGTCGGATCCGCGTAACTCGGGGACTGCCTGTATTTTGAAATAGCTTATTTTGTAATTTGGGGCTGGCTACACAGCACTTCGAAATAAATCCGCATGCAGGGACGTCGGAATAGCGAGCCTGTTATAGCTTGAAATAAGGGGCTTGCTCTTAAGACGCGTCAGTGTGATATGAGCATCACGTCCTAAACCTCCGAGCTAGCCGACCCACAGGTGTGAGTCTCACAAGTAGCACTCGCAGGGATGTTGTGGGCTCTGGAACAAGGTGGGTGAGGCAGCAAAGCCTTTTGCAGGCAGGGGAATTAGCTCAAGTGGTAAAGCGCTCACTTGGCATGCGAGAAGCAGTGGGATTGATGCCCACATTCTCCAATTACAGCTCTATCCTTTAATTTCAGTGGCCCTCTCCCTCTTCTTACCTTCTCTCCCAAAAGAGACAGACCCCCCAGTGGCAAAGCAGAGAGTGGAGATATCCAACTCACCAGCCCATCAGGCTCTGGGGTGCAATGGAAAGCATGTTGGACTTCTAAGCTGTAGTGGTTAATGTGAGTCCAGCAAGACATTCAAAGGTTGTGGGTTCAAGTCCCGCCAGAGTCACTTTAGCTGCTTCCTAATTTTCAGGATGCAGCTTTTACAGACCAGTCAATCCTTAGGCTGACACTGGGGTGGGCTGGCATCCAGGCAATTCCCAGCAGACCCCAGTGAGGGTGGAGGGAAGGGCTGGTCCTTGGGGTTAGGGCTGGGGGTTGTTCTGAAAGGACCATTTCATCCCTCCTCGTCTCCTACTAGTGCTGAGCAACACTCAGGCTGTGACACGGCTGCCAAACATCCTGGACAGTTAATAATGAGCCAGACGGGTTTGTTGGCAGCTCAGTGTGCGGAGCCTTAGATGAAACATTTAAAGGTCCCTGGTTCAATCCCAGGCTTTGGCATGTCTCTCGGTGCAGCAGGGCCCTCTCTGCTCCCCTTATCATGCTCGTGCCCTGTGACATCCCCTCATCCATCCTGGCAGCAGCCCATCTTTGCTTCTAAACCTCCCTCACATTGGCTGCTTCTGCTTCCTTGGCTAAAGTCCCTCCCCCTGTGCGTGTGGCTGCAGGGATTGCTAGAGGGATCCATTTACATGTAGCTTCACTGAAACCCCCCTCATTGGCCTGTGCCCAGGTCAGTCCATGTGTGTTAAAGGGCCTCAGGGAGCACAGAGCAGAGGGATCCCCTCGACACACAGTCCCAGCCCCAAGCCTCCCCCATATCCCAGATCCTGTGCCCTGACTTCTCTACCCTCCCACATCCTCGCCCCTCCCCACTCTCACACACTCCCCAAATCCCTGCCCTGAGCCTCCCACATTTTAATTTCTCACAGGTACTGTCCTATCACAACCCCTCCCCCCATTTCCTGCCTTGAGCCTTCCCCTCCCTCCTGCCCAGCCCAAGGGGTGGTGCCCAATAGAACAGGCCCTGTGAGAAATGTGTCACTTTCACCCCTGGGAGCAGCTCAGCCATGCAAAGGGGCTGCCTGGGGCAGGACATTAGCCCTGGAGGGCAGGGGTGGGTGTGGCAGTGACATCACAAGGGCCTTTTGCAGCCCCTCAGCTTATTGGCTAAAGGAGGTTGGGAGGTGATGACCTCACAGAGAGTCCATGACAATGGCCAGGTGGGACAGGCTGCAGGGCAGGGGCCATCTCAGAGCCCCCCCCCCCCCCCCCCCCCCCCCCCCCATGGCTTTGCTGCAGGGAGTCTCCTTGAGATCTGCCCTTGAGGCCTTTTTGGAGCCTTCTCCTTTCTCACGACTAACTAACCTAGAAGGCCGACGTCTCTGTGGAGAAGGGAAGAGCTTCCAAGAAGACCACTCTAAATGAACCATTGTGCATAAAGCAGGGGAATTAGCTCAAGTGGGAGAGCACTCGCTTCACATGTGAGAGGTAGTGGGATTGATGCCCACATTGTCCAATAAGGGGAGGAATTTCCAATTTTTCTTTTTACCAGCAGAGCCAGCCAGGGGGCTAAGTGGCTCCAGAAGCCCCCCCCCCTCCCCGCCCTGGTCCCCACTTCCTACTTGCTCTCCCCAAAAGCCAGCCACATTGGGGCAGAGAGCTGCTGGACACCAGCCCTCCTGGGCCAGACAGTGGCAGGAGCACTGGAGGCAGGTTGCAGGTGGGGCAGAATTAGCTGCATTGGAAAAGTGCTGCCTTTGCGCATGAGAGGTAGCAGGATTCACTCCCATCTTCTCCCACCTGCTCGCTGGTGCTGAGGGGCCGGCCCCTTTCCTGCTGCCCTAACTCTTATTCCCACAATGCACTTTGTGCAGGGGCCGCTGGTCTTTCTGCCAAGGTGCGTGGCTGGGAGCCAGGACTCAGAACCCTTCCTAAAATATACAAATCCCCACCCCCCACGACCCTCTGTTCTACTCACACGGTCTGGCTGCTGCCCACATGGAGCTCAGGGGCCAGGTGGGTGACTTGCCTTGCAGCTGTGACAGCATCAGACCCCTGCCACCCACCTGCTCAGTGTGGAGACCAAGCCCAAGGGTGGCACCTGGGATGTGAGTTACACAAAAGCCTCGTCTCTTGTTCCTTGTCCAGTTCCCAACATTGGCTGCAGATGTCATTTTCTGTGGGGGTGTAGCTCAGTGGTAGAGTGTTTGACTGCAAATCAAGTGGTCCTTGGTTCAAATCCAAGTGCCCCATTAGAAAATTCCTTCTAGTGGAAATATTTTCCTTTCCAGTTCCATCACAATGTGGCTTTACATTGCTTGAGGTTCTTGACATTAATAAGAACCCTTAATGCAGAGCTGCTCAAGTTTGGAAGCCCTGGTGGCCACAATGAATGGCACTTAACCAGGATGGACAGGGCAGGTGTCCTGAGCTGGTGTATTCTAGAAACTGAGAATGGGTGACGGGAGGGATCACTTAGCAAATGTCTGTCCTGAGGATTCCCACTGGGCAATGAGATTGGCTGCTGTTGTGAGACAGGATCCTGGGCTAGTTGGACAACTGGCATGGCCCTGTCTGGCTGCTTTGATGTTCTGTTTGGTTTCTGTTCTTGTCCCCTCTGGGCAATGGAAAATGGACCCATGTCCTGAAGGGGACAGAAAGTGGCCTGTGAAAGGCTAGTGTAGGTGAGCAAAAAGGCATCTCCATGTGTCCCTGATGGTCTAGTGGTTAGGATTCAGCACTTTCACTGCTGAGGCCTGGGTTCAATTCCCAGTCAGGGAAACTAACCTCAGTTTTCACCTGACATCTGCCAAGTTATTCATCTTACCTCATTGTTACAGCAGCTGTGACCCAAGAGGTTCACTCAGGGCCCCTTTCCTGCCTCTCCCTCAGGGCCAAGACAGCACCTGCCATTTTCACAAGCCCTTCAGAAGGGGTGGAGCTGGGTGACTCAAACTGCCCCTCCCCTCTCCCATGTGGGCAGCCCTGCAGGAAGCTCTGTGGCACACACAGCACTAGCCCAGCGCAGTGTCAGGTCGGCACAAGATCCATGGGTTCAGTTTGGTTGTTGAAGGAGACAACCCAGAACTGGCTCCAGCCCCCACTCAGTAACCTGGGGAAATGACCCACCAGGTCTGGGCCCCTCGGAGAGGCAACGATTCCCCACTGGCCAGGGCAGAGCCTCCCTCTCACAAAGTCATGGAGCCTTCTCCCCCTGGCCCTGCCTCCTCCTTCACTCAGCTCTCACTGCTCGGTGCTGCCAGGGAGGGGCCTCACTGCGAGAGCCGCCTGGGCAGGTTCCTGCCACAGAGACACGTCCCAGAGCAGGACGGATGCTCAGACCGACACTGAGTGTTGCTCAGCGCTGGGGTGAGACAGGGAAGGAGAAAAGGGTCTAACGGCGCCAGCAGCCTTTCAGAACAGCCCCCGGCCCCACCCCAAGTACCAACCCTGCTCAGGATCCCCAAGGGCACTGACACAGACTCCCTGGCACAGGACAATCCCAGGCCTCAGTTCTGCCGGCCAGCAGTTTCCCCTCTTCGGTTTCCTGTCAGCTCCCTGTAAAACACCCCACAACGGTAGATGAGGGTGAGTGGGGATAAACCCAGCTGTGCTGGAGAGCGGCTGTTAGGTGGGGAAAGAGAGGTGCTCCCTTTGCCTCCCGAGCAACTCACACATGTAAGAAAACTGCGGTTGAATATTTTGGCATAGTTGTCAGGATGGCCGAGTGGTCTAAGGTGCCAGACTCAAGGTGCTATCTTTCCCTCAGTTGGGTGTTCTGGTCTCTGAATGGAGGCATGTGTTCAAATCCCACTCCTGACATGTCTTCCTTTTTATATCTAGAGAAGTGACCTCATTTCGATGACTCCCCTGACATTGCAGGATCCCTTGCTCAGCATTTCTCTCAGGCTGCATCTACACAGCAGCGTTCCTTGGGAATAACGGCCATTACACTGCAATAACAATAGGAGCATCAACACAGCGATTTCATTATTCCGACTTCTGTAACGCTCCATCCAGACCAGTGGTCTGAGGAGCCAGGAGGTTTCCAGGCTGCAGACAGCCAAGCCCACAGGCAAAGACAAAGTGGAGTCGTTGGGACTTCAGCCCAGCAGGGTCTCTGTGTGGCTCCCAGACCTTTTGTTTCCCATTTCTAGGGGCACACATTCAGCAACACTGACGGGCCCCACAGGAGGGGGCTGGTTTGATGCTTCACCCCACGGACCAGCAACGAGCCCCCAAACTTCCCCTGCTCTAAGAGCCCCGTTTGCTGTGTGAATTTTGTGTGGCTGGTGACATCAGGCCTGGGCATTGGGATTATCTGCCAGTTCCCCTGGCCCTGGGACTTTGCTGTCTTCACATCTGTGATGGCCGAGTGGTCAAGGTGTTGGACTAGAAATCCAATAGGGTTTCCCTGAAAAAGTTCTAAGCCTGCTCATAGCGAGGCCTGTGCTTTGGTCAGTCCCCCTGCTAGTGTAACTCTTCTGCCAGGTAGTGCTGGCAGCAGCCAGGGCTGGGTTTGATGTCTAGGGGTTTCTCTTCATTCATCTCACACAAAACTGGCTTGAGCCCCCACCCAGCAGCCTGGGAAATCCACCCCCCCCGTCCGAGTACCTAGGGGTGGTGATGCTTCCCCATTCACCAGCACAGAGTCTGAATGTAGAAAAGAAACTTTTCATGAAAGAGGGTGAGAAGTAACGTGGCATTCGCCTGGGAAAACACCACAAGCAGGGTTCAGAACCAACCCACAAATAAGTCTCGGCTCAAGTGGCTTGAGCAATGTCCTTTGCCAGCAATGTAAGTCCAGCAATGTACATGTCCCACTCACGTGCCCAAACTTTCTCTGTACCCCACTCCCAGTTGCTGCCGTTGCTCAGGGCAGATAAGAGCTCAGGCGTGATTTTCAGAGTTCACCTCCCACTCTTGGAGGGAGTGGGCATAGGAGGCATGAGTCTGTTTTAGGCCTATCCTTAGAATGGGTAGTGGGGGAGGGAGAGACAGAATGAACCCGTCTCATAGCTCATGGCTGGAGGACATGTGGACTTCTGGTTCACGCTCCTTCCCCCCACACCCAGACTCCACTCCACTTGAGTCTGGAAGAGAAGGGCTCATCCATCCAAGACTTTTTTCAATGACAGTGTCTCTCCTGCAAGCACTGGTGTCATATTTTACAATTCCTACAGTTAGAGATAAAATGGTTTGTGACCCCACCACAGCCAAATTAGTTACAATACTCCACATTCCATTCTCACAACCGATCCTCCCTCAGGCCTATAGCACTGGCTGAACTGGATTTACATAGCCACAGCCCGGATTCATTTCGCAACCCAGCATCAGCTGTATTTCCATATCAACAGTTGAGTATCTTGCAGGGCTAAACAACTGAAGGAGTGTGCCCACACCTAGGGCTGCTCTCCCCTTTCAGCTGGCTGTATTGGAAACAGTGGTTGAGACCCTGTTTACTTCTGCAGTGCAGACATACCCTGAGTGAGTGGGGGTGATACAGGGGGAGCAGCTCAAACAGGCCAAAGGGTTGGCCAGGAGCAGGACATGAGCCCTGCAAGGCAGCAGTGACATCATGAGCGCTTTGTGCAGCACCTCAGCTCATTGGTTAGGAGGCAGTGACCTCACAGAGGGCCCATGACAACAGCCAAGTGGGACAGGGGCAATCTGAGAATACACAGTACAGGGGTTTGAGCTGCTCCCCACGAAAAGCGGTGAGACGGAGCCCTTGGCTGTGGGACCCACTTGTGCCTGTGGTTCAGGGTTAAATAAGATCTCCCCCAGGAGGCTGCCTGTTCCCTTCCCACCTGCAATTGGCTGGGAATCAAATCAAGCAAGGGGCAGCAAACGCCAGGCACTGTCATGGTCTGGGCCACAGATACAGACCCTTTTGGAGCTGTGGTCCGAGGAGGAGTCTCTGCAGGCCCTGCAGTCCATGCGGAGGAATGTGGACATTTATGCCGAATGGCCAACGGTCTTACAAAGAAAGGCCACCTCCCTCCTACCCCCGCATCCTAGAGCAAGTCAGAGCCAAGGTCAAGGAATTGCGGCAGGGGGATGTGAGGGAAGCTCACTGTGAAATCAGATGAGAGACGGACACTGTCAGTCAACACTCATATCAGAAATGCTCCTCTGGATGCTGGGCCCACCAGAGCCGTGTGCCGCTGCCATCTGCCTGCTCCGTGGACATCTTCCCATTGCAGAGCGCGCGCCGAGCCAGACTGTGACTAGACAGCCCCTCTCTGGGCACCCAGGGGCTATGTCTACACTGCAGGCTTCTTGCTCAAGAATGGTCGTTCTTGCACAAAAACTTGAGAAGCATCTACACTGCGCGCGCGTTCTTGAGCAACTAAATTTACGGCAAAACGTAGGAAAAGAGGGCTTCTTGGGCAAGAGTTATTCCTCTCCCCATGAGGAATAAACCCTCTTGTGCAAGAGTTCTTGCACAAGAAGGTAGTATGAACGGGCAACAGTTTTTTTGTGTGCAAGAAACCCCTATGGCTAAAATGGCCATCAGAGCTTTCTTGCACAAGAGAGCGTGAACACTGCCACGGACATTCTTGCCCAAAAGCACATGGGAGTTTGGATGTGCTCTTGCACAAGACGTTTTGCACAAGAACTCTTGCACAACACAGTTCTTGAGCAAGAAGTCTGCAGGGTAGATGTAGCCAGGGGTTGTTTGGGTTTCTTACCAGCACTGAGCTTTGTACAACAGCCCAGGGGACATTGTGAAAAGCCAAAACCTTCCAGCCCTGGGTGTCCCCAGCCAGCCAGCAAGTGGCACAAAGGTTTCTGGTAGTGCTGGCTTGGGGTAGGTTGAAACAAATGCCCAAAGTTCAGACGAGGTGGCCGAGTGGTTAAGGTGCTGGACTGTTAATCCACTGTGCTCTGCAGGCATGGGTTCAAATCCCATCCTCATTGGGTGTTTGTTGCCTTTTCTCTTGCTTCTCTCAGATCTCTCTTCAGTTCAGTGCCAGCCCCTCCTGTAACCCTGCCTGCCCCAACCCCTCCCACTGCAGCCTGGGGAAAGGGGAAATCTCCACAGAGACACTCCCAGCTGGGACCCTCAATCCCTTCTGCCCTCAAGGGGAAACCTCACAAAGGAGATTCCAGGCAGCCAGGCCAGGGGGTCTCTGAGATTCCTGCAGCCTGTTCCACCTGGCCGTTGCCATGGCCCCTCTGTGAGGTCACTGCTTCCCAGCCAATGAGCTGAGGTGCTGTAAAAGTTCCTTGTGATGTCACTGCCTCCCAACCAATGAGCTGAGGTGCTGCACAAGGCCCTTGTGATGTCACTGCTGCCTTGCAGGCTCATGTCCTGCCCCTGGCCAGCCCCTTGGCATGTGTGAGCTGCTCCCCCTCTGCCCCCGTCACTCAGGGCTGGTTCTGGGGCTCACACAGGGAACATCAGAGACTGCTCAGGGGGCCACATGCCCCCAAGGTCACCTTTTAAATGTCAGGGCAAGCCAGGATCTATCCCGTCCCTTCTGCAAGACCCCACCCCTTTGCTGAGCCCCTGCCCTCCCCAAACCTTTCCATGGACTCTTGGTTACTAATGGACACCTGCCACTAATGACATAATCACACCCCAGCCATTTTGCTAGGGCTGCAGCTGGGGAGAAAAGTTTAATTTAAATCATTAAATGATTAAGCATTTGAACTGTCTCATGTTAGTTGATCAAACTTCATTTTAAATAAAGGAAAACATTATGGCCGGAACAAAAGGTTTCAGTGCCGCACTCCTAGAGACTCTGGAACAAAGAAGACACATGAGAAGAACCCAACTTTCTTCCTTTTGCTGAGACATGGGTGGCTCTAGCTCAGGTTTCACTCAGGGGGTCTGTCTGTATGTGAAGTACCTGTGACAGCCCCTGTGCTCCTCTGCCCCTCACCAACGTCATCTACTTGGGGGAGAAGTTGCCCTGAGACTTGCAAAAGGAACAACCTGGATAAATTAGCATTGTTCATGCACCCTTCAATAGCTCAGCTGGCAGAGCGGAGGACTGTAGTGTGTGTTTGGCCAGTGATCCTTAGGTCGCTGGTTCAACTCCAGTTTGAAGGAGCCATTCTTTTCCCTCCAACATGGCCTTAGCAGAAAGCAACCAAGGTGGTTACCTTGGGTCCATGTCTTCAGAGTGCTGCACTTCAATTGACAAAAGGATTGTGGGGATGAGCTGCCAATCACATTTCTTGGGCTGTGCAGGTTCTGTCCACACACAAAAGTTCTTTTGGAACAATGGCCGTTATTCCACAATAACAATGCAAGAGTCTACACAGCAATTCCGTTATTTTGAAATAATTCTGAAGTAACAGACGGCTTATTCCGACTTCTGCAAACCTCATTCTATGAAGAATAACACCTGTTCCAAATTAGCTATTTCAAAATAAGGCCCGTGTAGCTGCGCCACTGCTGCTAGTTTGAACTAGCCCCTCCCCGGGGCCATTCTGAGTTATTCTTCCCAGGGCTCTAAATCAAGACAGCTCGTCCACAGTGGGGAGCCTGCCTCAGACTATTCTGAGGTTTCCCTGCAGTGTAGATGTGCTAGTTCGAAATAAGCTATTTTGGAATCACTATTCAGGACTTTGAAACCTGCAATGTGAGTTCAAATCTCAATGGGACCTCCTGGGGTGGGCTTGTTGGTGTGAGGTTTTTCACACTGCAAGCTTTTTGCACAAAAATGGCCATTCTTGTGCAAAAACTAGCGGAGAGTTTACCCTGCATGTGGATTCTTGCACAAGAAAATATACAGTAAACCATTAGAAAAGATGGCTTCTTGCACAAGAGTTATTCCTCTCCCCATAACGAATAAGCCCTCTTGCACAAGAAGGCAGTGTGCACAGGCAAGAGGGATTTCTTGTGCCAGAAACCCCTATGGCTAGAGCTTTCTTACACAAGAGAGTGTCCACAATTCTCTTTATAAGGAGATACCCCACTTCATATAGCTGGAAGGAGCCTTGAGAGGTCAGGTAGTTCTGTCCTTGCGCTTATGGAAGCTCCAAGAACCATCCTTGACAGATATGACCCAGATACCTAAATGGTTATCTCAAGGATTGACTTCATAACCTTGGGCTTAACAAAGTAATATTCAAACAACTGAGCTAGCCTGCCTTGCTTTTAGGGCTAAAGCACACAGCCGTGTGGATGTGCTCTTGCACAAGAACTCTGGCCCAAAACCGTTCTTGGGCAAGAATCCTGCAGTGTCAATGGAGACCAAAGTTTTTCATATTTTTTGTTTTAAAAATATTTCAAACAGTTGTTCAATGTGCCCCAGGCCTGGAATTGTGCTGCAGCCACCTCCCTTGCTACAGTCGCTGGCTCCGTGTGCACTGGCCTTCTGTCTGGGTGCTGGCAGGGGGTGTGAGGTGGCGGGTACCGATGGGTAACAGGTGCCAAGGCGCATACAGAGACGCCAGCGCCTGCATCTCTGCAAGTGACCTCACTGTGCACACCTCAGCTTTTAGGAAACACTCTCCTCCTGTCTGCGCCTAACACCAGTGTCACTGTCTGCTCCTGAGGGGTCCTGGCCCGGGGAAAATGGCAGTTCCAGGGGACACTTGCCCAGTGTTGAAACATCTCACAGATAACATGGCAAAGAGGAAGCCAAAGAGACTCTACACCTACCAGGAAACATCACAACTGTCAACCCAGGTGGGACTTGAATCCACAATCCCTGGTTTAAGAAACCATTGCTTTGTCCATTAAGCTACCGGGGCACACCAAGGATGACACAGAGACAGAAATTCCCTCTTCCAAATGCACATTCCTCAATTTGTAGGTGCCAGATTCAAGCCGTTGGAAGGAGCCAGAAACACAGGGGGGGCTGATCACACCCCTCTGAAAACCAGCTCTCAGGAGGCACCTCCAGCTGCCCCAAAGGGTGAAACTCAGCACCTTGACATCTTATCTCCCTCCCAAAGCCAGGGGCTTGTTCCCACAGCCGCAGCCTCAGCAGGGAGCCGCACTGGCGCTCACTGCTTGTGGGGAAGGGAGCGGGTCCCACAGGTCTGGGGCTGGTGGGGAATGGGCAGTTGTCACTGAAGGGGAAGGATAAAACGCAGCCACGTTGCCGAGGGCAGGGAGAGTGGCTGGGGCTGGGCTGGCGGCACTGTGGGACGTCCCTGGGGGAGCTCTGCAATGTGACCCTGGCTCCCAAGGCAGCAAGTGCAGAATCCCCCTTGGCGAGTGCAGGAGGCTCCGACCGGCCTGGTTTAAATCTGTCTGACGGGCTGGACGACCCCAATGCTGGAGTGTCAGAGCCCCTGTCAACCGGCCTGTGTTTGTCCCCTCCCCCACCAGGCAGGGCAGGGCCCACGCTCCCAGCAGGGAGTTACAGGCACGTCTCTCGCACCCAGAGCACTGGGACGACCATGGAGCAGGACTCACTGGCCCATGTGTGGCACCCAGGGACTTACAGTGGGAGTCAGCGCCCTGCCTGGCCAGTACTAGTCATCTCTGCACCAGCTCCCAGTTTCTGGTTTCCTTCTCCCTAATGAGCCTCCCCAATCAGCCTTTTCCTGAACCAGCAGTTCCATGGCTGGCCAGGGAGGCCTCTTCTGTGTCCCAGAAGGACATAGGAAAATGTGAGCAAAGGCCACAGCAAGGAACCACTGGGAGTTGAACCCAGGACCTCTTGTTTACGAGACAGATGCTTTAGCCAGCTAAGCCATGGCACCCTCTGCAGGGCTATACCTAAAACTGTTCTATTCTATGGTCCCAGACAACACCTTTGACTCCCAAAGTGCAGCCAATCCCCATTTCCCTCCAGCCCTGGCAGTGTCTGTCTCCCTGGGCACAGAAGGCTACAGCTCAGCGGGCAGAGGCTCTGACATGCACATCTCCCCCAGCCTCTGGGACTGTGGAGTTGGCCTTGAGATTCAGTGTTGCTGGGGGAAGTGCAGCAAACACTGATCGTCTGGATTGTAAGCCCTTGGGTCTCACAGTTTGGGTTGGAGACCCCAGGTGGGGGCCTGGCCTCCTTGGGTCGGTCCCTTCCTGAGGGCACAGAATTAAGAGAGAATTCCTTTGTCCTGTAGCAATCCGAATTGGCCAACGAGCAAGTCACAAATTTTTGTTCACATATAAGTACAGGAGAATGGTCTCTTACAGTAATGATGGCCAAGTGGTTAAGGAGTTGGCTTAAAAATCCAAAAGTTTTTCCCTGTTCAGGGTTGAATCTTTCTCACACTGAGGCCTGTGTTTTGGTCATACCCCTAACAAGGGCAACAAGGTTGACTGCCAGCTGTAAGCACATCTGGACCCAGAAATATCCTGAGCCTTGGTTCTGTCGGCCAGTTTCTTTTCAGCTCACTCCAAACTGCCTCCCAGCTGTAGGTGAGGCTGAGTGTGCATGAAACCAGCGGTGCCTGACCAATGTGTCTGCTTTTCCTACCATCCCTCCATCTGTACCTGGAGTCGGCTTCCTTCAGTTGAACTTTGCCTTGTCCCCACAGCAGGAAGCCAAAGGGAGCAAAGAGCAGAAGTGCAGGATGCTGGTGGGGTGCCCTCTGGGTTTGATTTAGTGAGTCTTAGTTTGACTGGCTGAATCATGTTCCAGAAGATTGATCACAGCAATTCCTCTCCAGCTGGACGTGGTTCTTGTTCTTCTGTACAGAACAGCCAATGGGCGTTCAGATCTCAGCCTTGCTCAACTAATGGGAATAGAAACCAGACACCCAGCAGGTTTGAACTGGTTTCAGTTGAGGGACCCGTCTGCCTGGTTTACATGCATTGGCACAAGGACACACGAGGGTTTTGCTGACATTTTAAGAATCCCTGTACAATAGAAATCCATGATTGACACACCTGGGTGCAAATATTTCACTTAGGATAATCAACTTTTTAAAGGGGGCACTTGAGATTGAACCAAGGACGTCTACAATCGGCACTCAAACACTACCACTGAGTTACACCCGACAGTGGTTGTACTTTTCAGCCCAGTGTTGGGAACTTAGCACCTGGCAGCACTGCCTGCAGGAGCAGATTGTCATCCTGAAGCGGGAAGACCAGGAGCTGGCTCCAAGGCAGGGTTACGACACTGCTAGAATCCTCCTCCTGGAGCTACAGGTCATCAGCGTTGTCATCCTGAAGCTGCAGCTGCTGCTGCCCAGGCGTCTCCCTCACAAACTCCACAACAATCCTTGGACAAAGCCCTGGTCCCACTGCCTCATGTCAGGGGCCTCAGCAGCGCTGGGGGGTGGCTCCAGGGGGAGATGCTGGTTCAGGGGAACTTGAGCTGCTGGGCCACTGAAGCAGGCCCCCAGCAGCAGCCTCTGTGCAGGGAACACACGCTCCAGGCCTCCCGGTCATATTGAGTCTCCCCATGTGGCTTGGGCTCCAGAGCCTGCCCCCCCAGCTGGTGCCTTGAGGTAGCCACTGCAGCAGCAGGAATTTGGGCATCAGTTCCCCTGCTTTTGGGGACAGGAAGCCAGGCCCAGGCCCTTTTAGCCACTGGGGCTGTGCAGGCTGCAGCTTCCCCCTACCAGATCTCTGCCCTGCTTCCTGCAAAGCTCACATTTTTGCTTATTTCTGCTTCCTTGTCCCTAGCAGGCAGCCAAAGGAAGGGAAGTTACCAAACCAAACACCCCTGTGGGCAGCATGGAGCTTGAACCCATCACCTTGGCGTTATTAGCACCACGCTCTAACCAACTGAGCTAAGCAGCCTACAGAAATGCAGCTCACCAGTGGCCCTTTCAAGAGAGGCGCCTCAGGCAGCAGCAGGGACGTCTCTGCAGCTGCCAATGGCTCTTCTCTGACAGGGCCACTGGCGACTCACTGTGACATGGGCTGGCTAGTCCAGCTGGTTTGAGGGTTGGTCGAGGTGGCTGGCGGCCGGCAGACCCAGGACAAAGAGAAGCCGGAATCTCTTTCTGCCAGCACCTTGCCTCCCAGTTTCTTCCCTGCCAGCAGCAGCAGAGTCCTGAGCGCTGCCCTTGACACCATGGGACCAATCTCCCCTCACTCAACTGGACCAAGCTGGTGCCCAGCTTATGCCCTCTGGGACCTGTTTTACTTGGGTTCCTTCCACCCAGAGCCCCCTTCTTCTCCTGGGCTGCGAGGAGCATCACTGGGATCCTTTCTCATATCCCAGCACAGGGCCATCTCTCCAGTGACAGGAGACGGGGCTGGTTTCAGGATTTCTTTTAGCCCAGCAGCAAGCAAGGGGAGATGGAGGAAAATCAACCCATTTGCAAGCTTTGTGTGACAGGACGGGTGAGAGCTGGGGAGCCCGCCCCCCCCCAGAAGGGGCATTTGGGTGAACCCAGGAGCAGCAAGAATTCAGGCCCCCCAGGCGAGTGCATTGGGACAATGTGTGAGCCCTTCCATGAGCATTTTCTGCTCCCACTGGGGAAGGCAGCTGGGCAGGACCAGCCTGCAGCCCACGTCCCTTTCAGCCCCAAGTGCAGGAGGTAACAGAGAGGGGAGGAAAGTCCATGGCCAGAGCCTCCTCCCAGCAGTCTGGCCCTGCACAGAGTCTGTGCATGATGGAGCCTCTCCCAGCAGGGCTCTGGCCTGTTCTCTGCAAAGTGCTCAGCTGTTTCATTTTTCTGCAGGCTCATTGTATGTGTCCCTGGTGGCTTCATTTACAGTTTTCAATCTTTACATTTGCATCCCTTCTTGGAAAGAGGGTGCAAGTGTAAACATACCCTAAGTAGTGAGAGTTGGCTTCCTTCAGTTGAGCCTGGCTGTGTCCTTACTGCAGAAACCCAACGGGAGCAAAGAGCAGAAGTCCTAGAAGCTCGTGGGGTACCCTCTGAATTTGATTTCGTGAGTCTTAGTTGGACTTGCTAAATCAAACTCCAGAAGATTGATTGTGGCCATTCCTCCCCCTCTGGGTGTGATTCTTGTTCTTCTGCACAGCATAGAGCAGGTAGACCAAGGACCTTCAGATCACACCCTTGCTGAACTGATGGGAGTAGAAACCAGACACACAGCAGATTTGAACTTGTTTCAGTTGAGATGGGTTTGCCTGGTTTATGTGCATTGACACAGGAACACATTAAGGCTACGTCTACACTGGCAGCCTTTTCTGGAAATGCTTATAACGGAACAGTTTTCCATTATAAGTATTTCCGGAAAAAGCACTTTTTCCGGAAAAGCGTCTGTGGCCAATGTAGACGCGCTTTTCTGCAAAGAAGCCCCGATCGTCATTTTCGCGATCGGGGCTTTTTTGCGGAAAAGACTACTGTGCTGTCTACACTGGCCCTTTTCTGGAACAGTTTTTCTGGAAAAGGACTTTTGCCTGAACGGGAGCAGCATAGTTTTTCTGGAAAAACACTGACAATTTTACAGTAGATCATCAGTGCTTTTCCAGAAACTCAAGGGGCCAGTGTAGACAGCTGGCAAGTTATTCCAGAAAAGTAGCTGCTTCTCTGGAATAAATAGCCCAGTGTAGACACAGCCTAGGGGTTTGCAGTAATTTAGGAATCTCTGCACAGCAGAAATACAGAATCTGATGCAACTGGAGATGCAAAGGTTTCAATGAAGTTGGCCAACCTTTCAGCAGGCACTTGGAGTTGAACCCAGGAACCACTTTGCCTGTAGTCAAACACTCTACCACTGAGCTACACCCCTATTACACTTGCTTGCTTGCATCCAGTGTTAGGAAATTAGCCGTTGGCAGCACATTCTGCAGGAGCAGGTGGTGCCTTGCACACATGGTGGGGGAAGGACGGCCCTCTATGGGGTCACACATGTGTGGTGTCCCCCTACCTACGATCAGCATGACAGATCACAATAGCGCATCACCCCCTGTGCTCCCGCCTGCCCTGTGTGTGTTGCAACCTCACAGCACTCACCTGATGTTCCCTCCCAGGTTCCCGAAGACATTTGGGAGGCCTCCTGCATCTCGGGGACCAGTTCCAGGGGGAGGGTCACAACATTCCTGGAATCCTCCTTCTCTTTATCCTGGAGCTGCTGGTCAGCAGATTTGTTGTCCTGAAGCTGTGGCCGCTGCTGCCCAGGTGTCTCCATCCCAGACTCCACAACTGTCCCTGGAGACAGGGGTTCCCCAACCCCCAGGACTTGGTCCAGTTCCTCACAGTATGCACAGTGCTAAGGTGCTTCCCCAGTGCAGGAGCTGAGCTACGGGTCCTCACATACCCCTGCCGCAATTACTTGACCTTGGCTCTGACTTGGTCTGGGGTGGGGGGAGGTGGCCTTTCTTTGCAAGGCCGTCAACCATTCAGCCATAAATATCTGCATTCCTCCGCCTGGACTGCAGGGCTTGCAAAGACTCCTCCTTGGACCACAGCTTTATCTCTGGCCCAGACCATGACAGTGCCCAGCACTTGCTGCCACTTGCTTGGTCCTGTGATGTGTCTATGGAAGGGCCAGAGGGGTCTCCGGGGGCTTGTGCCTGTGACATGGCTCTCTGAGAGGCTGGAAGCCAAATATTTCAAACAGTTGTTCAATATGCCCCAAGCCTGGAATTGTGCTGCAGCTGCCTCCCTCGCTACGGTCGCTGGCTCCATGTGCACTGGCCTTCTGTCTGGGTGCTGGCAGGGGAGTGAGAGGTGGTGGGTACCGATGGGTAACAGGTGCCAAGGCGCATACACAGACACCAGCGCCTGCATCTCTGCAAGTGACACCACTGTGCACACCTCAGCTTTTAGGAAACACTCTCCTCCTGTCTGCACCTAACACAGTGTCACTGTCTGCTCCTGAGGGGTCCTGTCTGGGGGAAAATGGCAATTCTAGGGGACCTGCACAGCTAACATGGTAAAGAGGAAACCAAAGAGACTCCACTAGGAAACACGACAAGTGTTACCCCAGATGGGACTTGAACCCACAATCCCTGGCTTCGGAAGCCAATGCCTTGTCCATTAGGCCACTGGGGCACATGAGTGAGGATACAGAAACCGAAAATCCCTTTCTTTCTGGCTGGCCAGGGATACCCAGGGCTGGAAGGTTTTGGCTTTTCACAGTGTTCCCTGGGCTGTTGTACAAAGTTCAGTTCTGGTAACAAACCCAAACACCTCCTGGCTACATCTACACTGCAGGCTTTTTGCGCAAGAACTGCTAGGTGCAACAGCGCGTCCACACTGTCATGTGCTTTTGTGCAAGAACGTCCATGGCAGTGTGAACGCTCTCTCTTGCAAGAAACCCCTGTTGCCCATCCATACTGCCTTCTTGTGCAAGAGCTCTTGCACAAAAGAGCTTATTCCTCATGGGGAGAGGAATAACTCTTGCCCAAGAAGCCCTCCTTTCCTACATTTTGCCATAAATTTACTTGTGCAAGAATGCACGTGCATTATAGATGCTCCTCAAGTTTTGTGTAAGAAGCCTGCAGTGTAGACATAGCCCCTGGGTGCTGAGAGAGGGGCTGTCTAGTCACAGTTTGGCTCAGGGTGCTCTCTGCAATGGGAAGATGTCCATGGAGCAGGCGTATGACAGCAGCACACGGCTCTGGTGGGCTGGGGAGGGAGGCCCAGCATCCAGAGGAGCGTTTCCAAGAGAAGCTTTTACTGACAGTGTCTGTCTCTGGTCTGATTTCACAGTGTGGTGAGACACTGGCACCCACAGCGGCATGGATGGGGTGGCTGGAGGGAGTGGCTGGCGGGCGGCTGGTAGGAGCAGTAGCAAGTGGCCAACAGAGTGGGTGAGATGCCTCCTATCTCCACCCTCCCAAGAGTGGGAGGTGAACTCTGAAAACCACCTGTGAGCTCTTATCTGCCCTGAGCAAGGGCATCAACTGTGAGTGGGGTATGGAGAAAGTTTGGGCATGTGAATGGGACACTTACATGGTTGGACTTACATTGCTGGCAAAGGACACTGCTCAATCCTCTTGAGCAGGGACTTTCTTGTGGGATGGTTCTGAACCCTGCTTGTGCCCAGGCCTGACATAACCTGCCCCACAGAATTCACACAGCAAATGGGGCTCTCAGAGCACAGGGGAGTTTGGGGGCTCGTTGCTGGGCCATGGGGTGAAGCATCAAACCAGCCCCCTCCTGTGGGGCCTGTGAGTGTTGCTGACTCTGGGCCTCTGCACCTGGGCAATGGCAAACAAAAGGTCTGGGGGCCACACGGAGACCCTGCTGGGCTGAGCAGAAAGTGGCTGGGATTTCACTTGGTTTGTGCCTGTGGGCTTGTCTGTCTTCAGCCTGGAAACCTCCTGGCTCCTCAGGCCACTGGTCTGGATGGAGCGTTACAGAAGTTGGAATAATGGAATTGCTGGGTAGATGCTCCCATTGTTATTGCAGTGTAATGGCCGTTATTCCCAAGGAATGATGCAGCGTAGGAGAAATGCTGAGAAGTGCTCCTGCAATGTCAGGAGAGACAGGGAAATGAGGTCACTTCTCTAGCTATCAAAAAGAAGACATGTCAGGAGTGGGATTTGAACCCACATGTCCATTCAGAGACCAGCACACCTAGCTGAGAGAAAGGCAGGACCTTGAGTCTGGTACCTTAGACCACTCGGCCATCCTGACATTTGTGTTAATATTTTCAAGTGCAGTTTTCGTACATGTTTGAGTTGCTTGAGGAGGCCGAGGGGGCCCCTCTCTTTCCCCACCTAACAGCCGCTCTACAGCACAGCTGGGTTTATCTCCACTCACCCTCACTTACCCTTGTGGGGTGTTTTGCAAGGAGCTGACAAGAAGCGGAAGAGAGGAAACCGCTGGCCAGCAGAACAGAGACTTGGGATTCTCCTGTGCCAGGGAGTCTGTGTCAGTGCCTGGGGATCCTGAGCTGGGCGGCTCCTGGGCTTGTTGGCTCCAGACCAGGGGTGTCTCCTCTGCAGGGCGATGCTTGTTCCTGGGGCTAACGCTTATCCCTGGGACACACTTTGTGCAGGGACCGTTGCTGGTCTTTGTGCCACAGTATGTGTCTGGGACGTGGGAGTGAGGAACCTGCCCAAAACAGACACGTATCCACACACCACCCCCCGGTTCTGCGTCCCCGGCCCCCAGCCCTCCTCCGTCAGCCCCACACACTGCCCTGAGCCTCCCAGCCTGCACCCCCACACGTAGCTTTCTTACAGATGCTGTTTTATCGCAGCCCTCTCACACCAGCCTCGGCCCCCCCAGGGGGTAGATTGTGCTGCCCCACCCCCAAAAGAGCCCTTGTGTGGCCATGAGCAGAGACCCCACCGGGGGATTGGCCCTGGTTGTCAGGCAGCTTGTGATGCTGCCACAGAGCACGCAACATGGGACCTGCAGGAAGGCTGCTCTCAGGGCACCTGGGACTCTGGGCTGGCGGCCGACACTCTGCGCTCCTGGCTTCCCTGCAGCTCTGTTCTCTTTGGAGATGGGCCCCTCGCTATTGCTGTGCGCACTCTTCAGTAAAGAGCTTGTGACTGGACTTTGCTGGTGTTGCCTGTCTCTTTGCAGACAGACAACGAACCGAGCCGTCTGGGCTAGAGTCCCTGACAGAGGCAACGATTCCCCACTGGCCATGGCAGAGTCTCCCTCTCACACAGTCATGGAGCCTTCTCCCCCTGGTCCTGCCTCCCTCCCCTTCTCTAAGCTCTCAGGATATGTCGACATTACACAGTTTTCCCTTCTTCTGCAAGAAAATGGAAAGAACAGAGGGTTTCTCTGGCATTGGTGATCCTCATTGTACAAGGAAGAAGCCTTTTTGCGGAAGAGCTCTTTTGGAAAAACGCATGTGTGGTTGGAGAAGAAAGTTCTTCTGGAAGAAGAGGAAAGGGGGAAAAGCACAGGTGCCCTGGTGGCCATTCCGTCCATAGCAATCCCAGCTTACATGCAAGAGAGCGTCCATTCAGTCTGGACTCTCTCTTTCGGAAAAGCAGATCACTTTTTTAATGCACTTTTGCAGTGTGGACGCTCTCTTCTGGAAGAAGTTTTTTTTTGAAGATCCCTTCCAAAAAAAGCTTCTTCCGAATGAAGCCTGCAGTCCAGACGTAGCCTCTGGGTACATCTGCAAAGCACGCTTATTTCAAAAAACGCTATTTTGAAAAAAAATTAAATAGCTTGTTTCGAAACAGCATATGCACACTAGGGGGAAGCCTCAAAATTAGTCCAAGGAAGGTTCCCCTAAGGTGGATGCGCTACCTTGATTTAGAGCCCCAGGAAGCACCAGGGAGTAATTACTTTGAATGTCCCTGGGCAGGAGCTATTTCAAAATAGCAGCAGTGGAGCATCCACACTCTGGGTGTTTTGAAATAGCTATTTTGGAAGAGGCGTTATTCTTCTTGCAATGAGGTTTACAGATTTGGAACTAAGCCATGACTGGCTTTTGAGGGGAGCAAGTAGGAAGAGGGAGGGGCCACTGGAGTCACTTGGCTCTCTGGGTGGCTCTGCCTGGGAAAAGAAAAACAGGGACTCCCCCATCAATGGAGAATGCAGCTATTGATCCAACTGCTTCTCGCATGTTAAGCAAGTGCTCTACCACTCAAGCTAATTCTTCCACTTGCTCAGGGCTAAGGGTGTGTCTAGACTACAGAGTTTTATCAACAAAAGTGGACTTTTGTCGACAAAACTATACCTGCGTCTACACTACCACTGAGTTCTGTCGACATAACGTCGACAGAACTCAGCAGTTTTGTCGA
Source organism: Pelodiscus sinensis (assembly GCF_052426305.1). Lineage (NCBI taxonomy): Eukaryota > Metazoa > Chordata > Testudines > Trionychidae > Pelodiscus > Pelodiscus sinensis. The sequence goes on from NC_143070.1 coordinate 28,521,543, forward strand.
CGCTGATAAACCTCATTTTACGAGGCATAACACCTTTTGTCAACAGAGTTCTGTCGACAGAAGGTGTTATTGCATGTAGGGTTGCGTCTAGACTACACGGTTTTGTCGACAAAACAGCTTGTCTGTCTTCTAGGTCAGTTAGTCAAGGGAAAGAAGAAGGCTCCAATGAGGCTCCTCCTCACACTCGTGCTTGTGACCCTCATTCTCTCTCTGGCCTCAGGAGCAGATCTCAAGGAGACTCCCTGCAGCAAAGCCATGGGGAGCTCTGAGATGGCCCCTGCCCTGCAGCCTGTCCCACCTGGCCACCGTCATGGACCCTCTGTGAGGTTGTCTCTCGTTGCTGCTCCCCTGAGTGCCCAGGTAAGTGCAGCTGCTGCTGACCAGCCTGTGCCTGGGATGAGCCCAACTCCCCATGTGACCGAGTGGGGTGACATCAGCTGAGAATGCCCCTTGGTGCCAGCCTGGGGAAGGGAGATGAATCAGGCCAGGCAGCTGTTGGAGGCTTGTGGCTTGGCCTCCCCTGCCCTGGGAGGCTGGTGCATTGGGCCGGCTCTGCCTGGTGCCTCCCTTGTGTGACTTGCCCAGTGTCCACAGGCCAAATGTTGGAAAAGCCTCTTCCAAAAAAAGCAGAAGAAAAAGCTACACAAATTTGGTTTTGAAATGTGCGTAGGTTTTTCCAGAAGAGCAGTGCAGTGCAGACACAGCCTGAGTGTTGCTCAGCACTGGTAGGAGACAGGGAGGGAGAAAATAGTCTAAAGGCACCTGCAGCCTTTCAGAACAACCCCCATCTCCAACCCCAAGAACCAGCCCTTCCCTCCACCCTCACTATGGTCTGCCAGCACACCCCAGTGTCAGCCTAAGGATTGCCTGGTCTGTAATAGCTGCATCCTGGAAATGAGGAAGCAGCTAAAGTGACTCTGGTGGGACTTGAACCCACAACCTTTGAATGTCTTGCTGGGCTCACATTAACCATTACAGCTTAGAAGTCCAATGTGCTTTCCATTGCACCACAGAGCCTGACAGACTGCTGGGGTTGATATCTCCATTCTCTGCTTTGCAGCATGGCAATTGCTGGGGGTCTGTCTCTTTTGGGAGAGGAGGTAGAACTAGGGAGGGGGCCACTGAAATTAAAGGATAAAAACTGAGCTGTAGTTTGAGAACGGGGGCATTGATGCCACTGCCTCTCACATCCGAAGCAAGCGCTCTACCACTTGAGCTAATTCCCCTGCTTGCAAAAGGCCCTGCTGCCTCACCCACCTTGTTCCAGAGCCCACAACATCCCTGCAGCTGCCCAAAGCTCCTTTCTGAAAGGGCCACTTGCGAGACTGACACCCGGGGGCCGGCTAGCTCGGAGCTCTAGGACGCGGTGCTCATATCACACAGATGCATCTTAAGAGCAAGCCCCTTATTTCAAGCTATAACGGGCTCGCTATTCCAACGTCCCAGCATGGCAGGAGGAGGGAGGGATGTTTCGCAATAGCGATTTATTTCGAAGTAAGTGCTGTGTAGCCAGCACCAAATTACAAAATAAGCTATTTCAAAATAGGTGCATTGAGCTACTTCGGCTGTGATAAAAGTCCTGTGTGGCCTGTAATTCTCTGTCCAGGATGTTTGGCCGCATGTCGTCATGCCCTGCCCAGGAAGGCGAGACTGGCCTTTCCACAGTGCCCCTCCCCCACAGCCAGAGCCAAGGTTCCCTCTAAGCCAGGCCTGGGCAATACAGGCCAGCGGGCTGGATCCAGCCCATGAAGCCACCCAACATGGCAGCAAGAAGCCTCAGGCAGATTCCCTGCTCGCCCTGCCCCCACGCACAGCTGAGAGAAGGGGCTGCTGGGCCCTTTGTGTCTCTCAGCTGTAGAGGAAAAGGCTTCATGCCTGGTCCCTGCTCCAGGCTTGTTTGTGGCCAATGGAAGCTGCCTGCTTGAAGCCCTGGCCAGTCCCCACAAGCTCTTATTCACCCAGGCCTGTGACCTGTACCCCCTGCGCAGGGAAGGGGCTGCCTGAGAAATGTGCTTGGCTGCTGGGAGTGTCTGCCAGTCACAGCCTGCCTCTGGCACCCCAGCCCCTCCCCTCAGCCCACTGGCCCTCCCTGTGATGGAAAAGGGCAAAGACCATGCAGATTTCATGAATACAGATGAGGCTGGTTTCTTTGACTGGGAATTGAACCCAGGCCACAGCAGTGAAAGTGCTGAATCCTAACCACTAGACCATCAGGGACACATGAACATGGTTGCTCCTTAACTACACTAGCCTTTCACAGGCCACTTTCTGTCCCCTTCAGTATGCGGGTCCATTTTCCATTGCCCAGAGGGGACAAGAACAAAAACCAAAGAGAACATCAAAGCAGCCAGACTGGGCCATGCCAGTTGTCCAACTAGCCCAGGATCCTGTCTCACAACAGCAGCCAATTCCATTGCCCAGTGGGAATCCTCAGGACAGACAATTGTTAAGTGATCCCTCCATTCCCAGCTTCTAGAATACACCAGCTAGGGACACCTGCCCTGTCCTTCCTGGTTAAATGCCATTGATTGACCTTCCCTGCATTAAATGATCCAGTTCTGTTTTAGATCAAATGTCTTGGGCTGCGCAGGCCTTGAGTCATGGCAAGAGCTGGAGGGGAATGGGGAACGGCTGCACTTTGGAATGGGAGGGGGGTGTCTGGCACCATAAAGTAGAACAGTTTCAAAGCCCCTTTCAAGGAGGGCACCATGGCTTAGCAGGCTAAATCAGCTGCCTCATAAACAGGGGTGACTTATTGTAGCCTTTGCTCACATTTACTGATGCCCTTCTGGGACAGAGAAGAGGCCTCCCCTGGCCACCCATGGAACTGCTGGTTCAGGAAAAGGCTGATTGGGGAGGGGTGTTTGGAAAAAGGAACAACAGGTGAGAAGCACCTGATGCCCACAGACCCTGACTCTCTATGGCTGCAGGAGCTGCAGAGGTTGCACCCTCAGGCTCTCTAGGCCCTGACCCCCTGAGGGAATCACAAGGGCGTGTGGCGCTGGGTCTCCTGTCCCAGCAATTGCAGTCAGAGCCCTGCCTTGCCAGTGCCAGCAGCTTCTGCAGGGGCTCCAGGCTTGTGGTTTCCTTCTTCCCAATACCCCTCTCAAATCAGCCTTTTCCTGAACCAGCAGCTCCATGGGTGGCCAGGGGAGGCCTCTTCTGTGCCCCAGAAGGGCATAAGTAAAAGTGAGCAAAGGTCACAACAAGGCACCACTGGAATTTGAACCCAGGATCTCCTGTTTATGAAGCAGGTGCTTTAGCCAGCTAAGCCATGGTGCCCTCCTCCAAAGCAGCTTTAAAATGGCTCTTTATGTTTCCAGACAACAATTTTGACTCCCAAAGTGCAGCCATTCCCCACTTCCCTCCAGCCATGGAGTCCAGGCGGTGTCTGGCCCCCTGGGCACAGAAAGCTACAGAAAGCTCCGTGGGCAGGGGACTTTGGCTTCCTTGCCCATGGGATGCTGTTGCAGGAAGGGCTGCTCAGCAGGGTTGGGGTTCACCTGTCAAGGAAGGGAAGAGTATTTGGGTGCAGACTGGCTAACCTAGTGAGGAGGCTTTAAACTAGGTTTGATGGGGGCAGGTGCCCAAAGCCCAGAGGTAAGTGAACAACATGGACACCTGGGGGATACCAGGACACAGGCAGGAGAATATGGGAGTGAATCCTGCTACCTCTGCCATGGCTTGGCCCAGGAGGGCTGGGGTCTAGCAGCTTTTCACCCCAGCTTTGTGGGAGGCCAAGTAGGAAGGGGCCTCTGGAGGCTCATAGCCCCCTGGACTGCTGTGTGTATGGAAAGGGGGGAAGAGGACACATACCTCTCACTGGGGAACAGGGAGCATGGATTCAACTCGTTCCTGCAGAAAATGAAACAGGTTGAGCATTTTGCAGAGAACGGACCAGTCCCTGGAGAGATGGAAATGGGGCCGTTCCTTGTGGGGAAAGAAGTGGGTGTGTTGGGAGTGGGGTTCGAGTTCAAACCTCTCCACAGAGCAGAACCCCACATTAGGGGCAAGAAAGAGCCTTGAGTCAGGCAGTGGAGAACACTTGGCTCCTGTTACACTGAGATGAGATATTAGGAAACTTTTCCCATGCAGCCTGGCTAGCTCAGTTAGTAGAGCCTGAGACTCTTGATCTCAGGGTCATGGGTTCAAGCCGCATGCTGGGCGGTGCCCTTCCTTAACTCACATTCTCAGCCTGTGAGCAATTGGCTCTCAGTTTTCACCAGGGTTTTAGAAAGAAAAAGTCTAGTCCTGGGGTCCAGCTTTAGTAGAACTAAAGAGAGAACCAACTGCAATTTCCATCTTCTGAGGAGAAGGGAAGAGGATTTTCTTCTCCTCAGTTCTAGCCACATCAGCCCAGGGGGGAGAAAAAATAACCCTCCGCCTGCTGATTGTCCCCCGTCAGCTTCTGTAGCTTCACCTCCTTCCACAGCAGCTCCAGCTTTGAGCTACAAATCTCAAGGGGCTGGTGAGGAAATTAGGCACTTCCCTGAGAACAAGAGGTGGAGTGTTCACAAGGAGCATCCTCCTCCCCTCCAGACCAGGGTGTGAGAAAGAGCTAGAAACAGAACAGTCAGCCAAGTTCCATCCCTTGAAATGTGTTTCTGTGGTGTAGTGGTTACCATGTTTGCCTGACACTCAAAAGGTCCCCGGTTCAAATCCAGGAAGAAACACAGCATCTTCTCTTATTGCAGTGCCCAGGTAGCTGCTGATGACCAGCTTATTGATGAGCCCAACGCTCATACGACAGAGGGGGGTGACGTCAGCTGATAATGCCCCTGGGTGCCAACCTGGGGAAGCCAGATAAATTAGGCCAGGCAGCTGCTTGTGCCTTGGCCTCCCCGCCCTGGGAGGCTGGTGCATTTGGCTGGCTCTGTCTGCTGCCTCCCTTGTGTGACTTGCCCAGTGTAACAGGCCAAATGTCCGAAAAGCCTCTTCCAAAAAAAAAAAAGCAGAAGAAAAAGCTGCACAAATTGGGTTTTGAAATTTGCGTAGCTTTTCCCAGAAGAGCAGTGTAGGGCAGACACAGCCTGAGTGTTGCTCAGCACTGGTAGGAGACAGGGAAGGATGAAACGATCTAATGGCACCTGAAGCCTTTCAGAACAACTCCCAGCCCCAACCGCAAGAACCAGCCCTTCCCTCCATCCTCACTGGGGTCTGCTGGGAACTGTCTGGACTCAAGCCCACCCCAGTTTCACCCTAAGGATTGCCTGGTCTGTAAAAGCTGCGCCCTGGAAATGAGAAAGCAGCTCAAGTGACACTCATGGGACTTGAACCCACAACCTTTGAATGTCTAGCTGGGTTCACATGAATCACTGCAGCTTAAAATAGCGATAGAAAAGTAGCCATGTTAGTCTAGGGTAGCTGAAACAAAATACAGAAAAAAACCAGTTTCTTGCCATTTTAACTCAGAAAGGACATTATCTCAATGACTTAATTACCTGCATCCTGCTTCAAAAGCCTTTTAAAACTGCACTTTAAAGGGAATCCTCTGAACTGTTATTCATGCTAAAATTCGACACTTTACGGCGGGGTCCTAACAAAGACTCTAGTTATCTTACCCATTACAAAGATAGCTTCCCCAATTATCACCTCTAATATCATTAGCTCACAGACATTTACCTTCCCCCCCCACACCCCCGTTCTGTTCTGAAATTTGATTTGTCCTTTTCATATGTGTTTGGTTTTTTTAAGTGTATCCTTTGCTATACGTGGTTGTGACAATTTTCTTCCACTATTTGATCTGAGGAAGTGGGAAGTGGGTCTGGCCCACGAAAGCTCATCATCTAATAAACCATCTTGTTAGTCTTTAAAGTGCTGCATAGTTCTGTATTTTGTTGCAGCTTAAAAGTCCAACATGCTTTCCATTGCACCACAGAGCCTGATATCTCCACTCTCTGCTTTGCAGCATGGCAATTGCTGGTGGCAAAGAAAGGGGAGCCAGGTCTGTCTCTTTTGGGAGAGCAGGTAGGAAGAGGGCCACTGAGCCCCTGACAGTGAAGGTAAGGGATAAGAGCTGAGTCACAGTTGGAGAATGTGGGCATCGATCCCACTGCCTCTCGCATGCTAAGCAAGCGCTCTACCACTTGAGCTAATTCCCCTGCTGCATTTACAAAGGCCTTCTTGGAGGCTCTTCCCTTCTCCACAGCAACATCTGTCATCTAGGTCAGTTAGTCGTGGGAAAGGAGAAGGCTCCGAAAAGGCCTCAAGGGCAACTCTCAAGGAGACTCCCTGCAGCAAAGCCATGGGGGGGGGGGGGGGGGGGAGGCTCTGAGATGGCCCCTGCCCTGCAGCCTGTCCCAGCTGGCCACTGTCATGGACTCGCTGTGAGGTCATCACCTCCCAACCTCCTTTAGCCAATAAGCTGAGGGGCTGCAAAAGGCCCTTGTGATGTCACTGCCACACCCACCCCTGCCCTCCAGGGCTAATGTCCTGCCCCAGGCAGCCCCTTTGCATGGCTGAGCTGCTCCCAGGGGTGAAAGTGACACATTTCTTACAGGGAGTCCGGGGAGATGAAGCAGCTGGAGGGAGCCAGGAGAGCAGAGGCCAGCCTGAGAGCTGAGAGTCAGAGGTGCCCACTGCACTGTCACACCACAGGTCCCATGGTGTAAGGGGCAGCACTCAGGACTCTGAATCCTGCAATCTGAGTTCAAATCTCAGTGGGACCTACTAAGATTCAGCTGGTTGTTACAAGGTTCATGTGCTTTGACTTCTATGCCCTGAGGCTCAATAAGAGAGGTTTTGTTCCTCTTGCTGGGTGTCTGAGGCCACTGGAGCTCCATCTCCAGATGGAGCAGGCCAGCGGGAAGGGCCTGATGCCATCACAGCTGCAGGGCAGGTCACCCACCTGGCCCCTGAGCTCAGCCTGTGCTGGAGGCAGCCAGACAGTGTGAGCGGGTCAGAGCGGCGATTTGGGGAAGCGTCCTGAGTCCTGGCTCCCAGCCACGCACCTTTTTACAAAGACCAATGGCCCCTGCACAAAGTGCATTGTGGGAATAAGAGTTAGGGCAGCAGGAAAGGGGCCGGCACCTTAGCACCAGGGCACAGGCAGGAGAAGATGGGAGTGAATCCTGCTACCATGGCTTAGCCCAGGAGGGCTGGGGTCTAGCAGCTTTTCCCCCCAGGTTTGTGGGAGGCCAAGTAGGAAGGGGCCTCATAGACCCCTAGTCTGCTGTGTCTGTGGAAAGGGGGGAAGAGGACACACACTTGTCACTGGGGAACAGGGCGCATGAATCCCACTCGTTCCTGCAGAAAATGAAACAGGCTGAGCATTTTGCAGAGACCAGGCCAGAGCCCTTCTCCTGTCCCTGGAGAGATGGAAATGGGGCCGTTCCTTGTGGGGAAAGAAGTGGGTGTGTTGGGAGTGGGGTTCGACTTCAAACCTCTCCACAGACCAGAACCCCACATTAGGGGCAAGAAAGAGCCTTGAGTCAGGCAGTGGAGAACACTTGGCTCCTGTTACCCTGAGATGGGATATTAGGAAACTTTTCTCCCACAGTCTGGCTAGCTCAGTTGGTAGAGCATGAGACTCTTAATCTTAGGGTCATGGGTTCAAGCCTGATGCTGGCTGGTGCCCTTCCTTAACTCACGGGCTCTTGTGCTGATGATGGAATAGAAGCACAGTGTGTTTAAACAGCTGCCATGTGAATGTACTTGAAAGTGGCAAGCATCAGTGATCTGTGTGAAAGGCAGATGGCCAGTAATTAGAGTCCCAGGTATGTTGTGTGCACAAAGGAAGGTAGGAATGTACACTGGGTAGTCTGATAATGGGGTTTAGTGAAAATTAATTGGTGTAATTGCATTGCGCAGGAGGGTTTTTCTTGCGCAAGAAGGGGCAGTGTAGACGCTCCTTCTTGTGTAAGAGTCTCTTCTGAAAAAAGTGGTGGCTTATTAGCTATTCAAATGAGGCTCAGCAATATTCCACACTTAGCCTCATTTGCATATTACTCATGCAAGAAGCTACAAGAAGCTACAAGTGTAAAGATAGCCCATGTGTCCCTTCTGCTGGGACAGGCACGTTCTTCTCAGGAGTCTCAGAGTTTGGGTAATTTGGGTACCTTGTTGCCCTAGGAAGGGGTGTGACCAAAACACAGGCCTCCCTGTGAGCAGGATTTGAACCTGCGCAGGGAAACCCTCGCAGATTTCTAGTCCAACATTTTAACCACTCAGCCATCACAGCTCTGAGTCTTAGTAGCTCAGGGAAACTGGTAAATAATCCCAGTGCCCAGGCCTGACGTCACCTGTCAGAATTCACACAGCAAACCATTTCAATAGTCATGCAGAGGGGTCCTGGGCGCTCTGGTCTGAGGCTGCCTTGGAGGTGAGTTCTGCTTCCAGGTCTCCCTCCTCCTCCTTGGTCTTCTCCCTTCCTTTCCCTTTCCCTCCTTCTTCCTCTTCTCGTTTCCCCTTTTCCTTCTTCTTATCTATATAGTGATAATTGAGTCCTGCTTAACCAATTATTTTAGTATAATGTTACTAACCAAAGCTAACATACTATTATGATTTACCTAACCAATCATACTGCACCGCCTTTGTTGATTTTCCCCCAGCAACATTAATGATACAGCCGACAGAAACAGCTACAAACCAGACAGTGATCCCACAGACAAACACTAGGAAAGTGAGGATGATAATCATAGAATGCCAATTGCACAAACTCAACTATTGCTAAGCAGTTTTTTTTCTGAACAAATGCTGTTAACTAAGTTCTCTCTACCCACCCTTAGATCTGTTTCTTACTTGGTGACGGTGCGGGTCAATAGGATCAGACCCCCTGGTCACAGCCTAGTGTGACCCTATTGAAATGCCATTTAGGTGGAACATGAGCTCAGGCTTTATAATTAATTGCTGCCACTCTGCCTGCAGAAGGTTTTAGTTTAGATCTGCCAAATAGCTAGAGGCCTTCCAATGGACACACGTTGTTACAGAGAACCATTCCAAGCATAAGACACCAGAACCCACACGCACAGTCAACACAACTGCAAAGGGACTCAACCCTTCAGTCTTCTGACCCAAAGTCCGATGCCTTTTCTTTTAGGCCACACAGTCCTGTTTAGGAATGGACATTTCAAAGTGTGTAAGAAGGGAGCAGTCTAGCTAGCCCCGCCCCCCTGCTTGTTCTGCCAAAGCCAGTTGGGTGGGGTGGGGCTGCTTATGGGGAGGCAGAGCCCTGTGCCTGTCTCAGGGCATCCCAGGGAGGCTCCTTGCAGCCCAGGAGAAGAAGGGGGCTCTGGGTGGAAGGAAAACAAGCAAAGCTGGTCCGAGTGGCCATGAGCCAGAACTCCAGTTCAGCCTAATTGAATCACTACTGGCTCATGTAGGTCCCATGGGCTGTGTCTCAACGGGCCAGTTTTTCCAGAAAATCAGCTGCTTTTCCAGAAAAATTTGCCAGCTGTCTACACTGACCACTTGAATTTCTGCAAAAGCGCTGACTCCCTACTGTAAGAGATCAGTGCTTTTTGCGGAAATACTGTGCTGCTCCCATTCGGGCAAAGGTCTTTTTCCAAAAGACTTTTGCACAAAAGGGCCAGTGTAGACAGCAGAGATTTCTTTTTTGCAAAAAAGCTCCGATCGAGAAAATGGCAATCGGGGCTTTTTTTGCGGAAAAGCGCATCTAGTTTGGCCACGGACGCTTTTCCACAAAAAGTGATTTTGCGGAAAAGTGTCCTGCCAATCTAGACGCTCTTTTCTGAAAATGCTTTTAACGGAAAACTTTTCTGTTAAAAGCATTTCCGGAAAAACATGCCAGTCTAGATGTAGCCATGGTGTAAGAGGCAGCACTCAGAGCTCTGAATCATGTGATCCGAGTTCAAATCTCTGTGGGACTTGCTGGGGTTGGGCTGGTTGCTGCAAAACCCTCCAACTTTATGAGCTTTGGGCTCCTTATCTGCAGGCTCCCCAGAGAAAGAGTTCTGTGCCTCCTGCTGGGTGTCTGATGCCCCCTGGAGCTCAGTCTGATGCTATGGTCTGCCTGGCTGAGATGGGCTGGGCCCTAAAACGTAACCTGCCTGGAGCTTGCTGCTTACCCTTGTGGTCTCTTGTGTGGTCCCCAGGAGCTGCCAGGCTCTGACTCTTGTCCCCCTGGTGCTAGCAGGTGCCCCCCCCCCAAACAATCTTTTAAATTGTTCTTTCTGGTCCCTCTCAGGGTGTTTTTCTCCTCAGCAGCAGCGCACAAGAGAGAAGCTGTTGCCAGTGGCCCTGCAAGACAAGATGAGCTTTGCCTGTCCCCCTCAGCCTGACTCGTTGCTTGGCCCCAATCCTGCCTCTCTTCCCAGTGGCCGAAAGGGGCTGCGGCTGCTGCCGACAGGGAAGAAGCTGGGAGGCAAGGTGCTGGCAGCAAGAGATTCCGGCTGCTTCTTTGCCCTGGGTCTCAGTGCGCCATGCCGGCCGCCAGCCACCTTGACCAAACCTCAAAGCATCTGGACTAGTGAGCCCACATCACAGTGAGTTGCTAGTGGCCCTGTCAGAGAAGAGGCGCCTTTCTGAAAGGGCCATTTGTGAGATCAGTTTCAGAAGGCCGGCTAGCTCAGTTGGTTAGAGCGTGGTGCTAATAATGCCAAGGTCATGGGTTCAAGCCCCATGTTGGCCACATGGTTGTTCACTGCAGTTACTACTCGTTCTCTGCTCCCCCCTAGACACAGTCTTTAGCTGCCTGCTATGGACAGGGAAGCAGAAACAGGCAAAAGGCTGAGAGCTTTGCAGGACTCAGGCCAGAGAACTGGTAGGAGGAGGATCCAGCCTGCGCAGACCCAGTGGCTAAAAGGGTCTGGCCAGCTTTCCCCTAATGGCAGGGAAAACTCTTCTCTTCCCTCCATTGTCCCCAGTGGGGTGACCTGATCCCAAATTCCTGCTGCTGCAGTGGCTGGCCCATGGCTCCTCCAGCCCAAGCCGCAGAGGGAGGCTCCATATGTCCAGGTGATGGGACCATGTGCCCAGCCCACAGCGCTGCTGCCAATCACTGGTCACCTGCTTCAGTGGCCCAGCAGCCCCTCCCCCGAACCTGCTCCTGCTCAAGGCCCCCCTGAACCCACCCAGGCTCCTGCTCCTCTGACTTCTGCACTAGCCAGCCCACATCTCAGTGAGTCGCCCGTGGCCCCATCAGAGACGAGCTCATGGCAGCGGCAGAGACGTCCCTGCACTGCCTGTGGGGTCTTTCCCAAAGGGCCCCTCGTGGGCTGCTGGCTCAGCTGTTTAGAGCTTGATGCTGATAACGCCCAGGTCGTGGGTGCAAGCCCCATGCTGGCCACAGGGGTGTCTGGTTTGGTGACTTGCCTTTGTGTAGCTGCCTGCTATGGACAGGGAAGGAGAAAGAAGCCCTGGGAGGTGAAGCAGCGGGAGGGAAGCAAGGAGCAGAGTGTCAGCTGCCAGCCGAGAGTCACAGGTGCCCTCTGCCTCCTGGGACCGCCCCTCCCTGAGCCGCCAGCCCCCTGTCTCTCACCGTGCGCCCCGTGGGGAGTCCACTCGCTCTGGGCTCTGGGGGCCTCCCGCTCCCGTAGGGAATGACACAGCCCTGTGCCCTAGCCCAGAGCCACGCCCAGCCCGTGTGAAACAGGAGGGTTCATTGAGCGTCTGACACAGCACAGGGACCCAGGCAGGCAGCAGGGGCTGCGGGTGGGGAGTGAGGGCACCAGAGGGGGCAGGGAAACAAGTAGCATCAAGACTCTTGCCACCAGGGTCTGGCCACCCGACTCCCTGCCCAGGCTGCTGGGCCCCCGACCACTTCAGCTGCCAGGTCAGCCCGGGAGCTAAGGCAGGAATGGGGGGAAGGAGCCAGTCAAACTGCAGGTGGCAGGAAACACCAGTCTCGCCTTCCTGGGCCGGGCACGACGGCATCATGTTTGTGACACGGCTGCCAGACATCCCGGACAGTTAATAACCAGCTAGAGGGGTTTATGGGTAGCTCAGTGTGGGGAGCCTAAGATAAAATATTTAAAGGTTCCTGGTTCAATCCCAGGCTTTGCCATGTCTCTCGGTGCAGCAGGGCCCTCTCTGTTCCCCGGCCATGCTAGTGCCCTGTGACATCCCCTCATCCATCTTAGCCACAGCCCAGCATTGGAAACTCCCGTCCATCTGATTAACACCCTTCACTTCCAACCCTCCCTCAGAGTCCTTGCTTTCTTGGCTAAAGTCCCCTCCCTTGTGCGTGTGGCTGGCAGGGGTTACTAGATGGATCCATTTACATGTAGCTTCACTGAAACCCCCCTTGTTGGCCTGCGCCAGGTCAGTCCGTGTCACTGGCTCAGGGGTTTCTCCCCCCAGCATGCTGCAGAGAAAGCCCTTGTGTGTGAAAGGGCCTCAGGAAGCCCAGAAACCAAGTTAAAAATAAACCAAAAGGAAACATTTCTGCGCCCAGTGGAACTCCTTGCCAGAGGATGTTGTGAAGGTGAAATCTACAAGAAGGTCCAAAACAGAACTGGAATATTTAATGCAGGAAAGGTCAATCAATGGCATTTAACCTGGATGGACAGGGCAGGTGTACCGAGCTGGTGTATTCTAGAAGCTTGGAATGGGCGACAGGAGGGATCACTTAATAACTGTCTGTCCTGAGGATTCCCTCGGGACAATGAAATCGGCTGCTGTTGTGAGACAGGATCCTGGGCTAGCTGGACAACTCACATGACTCAGTCTGGCTGCTTTGATGTTCTGTTTGGTTTCTGTTCTTGTCACCTCTGGGCAAGGGAAAATGGATGCCCCCCCCCCATCCTGAAGTGGACAGAAAATGGCCTGTGAAAGGCTAGTATAGGTGAGCAAAAAGGCAAGTTTCATGTGTCCCTGATGGTCTAGTGGTTAGGATCCAGCACTCTCACTGCTGTGGCCTGGGTTCGATTCCCAGTCAGGGAAGCCAGCCTGCAGTTTCATGTGACAACTGCCTTGTCTCTTTTCTCACCTATTTGACAGCAGCTGTGACCCAAGAGGTTACATTAGACTCCTTCCCACCTCCCTGGCACTGCTAAGACAACACTTGCCATTTTCAGAAGGGGCAGAGCTGGGTGACTCAAACTGCCCCTCCCTTCTCTCATGTGGGCAGCCCTGCAGGAAGCTCTGTGGCACACACAGCACTAGCCCAGCGCAGTGTCAGGTCAGCACAAGATCCATTGGTTCAGTTTGGTTGTTGAAGGAGACAGAACTGGCTCCAGCCCCCACTCAGTAACCTGGGGAAATGACCCACCAGGCCTGGGCCCCTCAGAGAGGCAACGATTCCCCACTGGCCAGGGCAGAGCCTCCCTCTCACACACTCATGGAGCCTTCTCCCCCTGCTCCTGCCTCCCCCTTCACTCAGCTCTCACTGCTCGGTGCTGCCAGGAAGGGGCCTCACTGCTCGTCAGTGTTCCTGTTCCAGGAGCAGGTGAGTTTTGTCTTGTGCACCAATATTGAGGTCGTGTGTCTCTGTTCAGGTGTGAGCCCCCGCGGCGCCTGCCAGTTACTAACAAATATCTTAGCTACACGTTATGGGAGAAAGACACTAACCCAAGGGATAATTAACACGGGGCTGCGACTAGTCTCTGCCTCCCACAGGGCCACTAGGGAACAGATGGGAGACAAGGCATAAGGCAGATCCAAGGGGCTGGCTAAATCCAGTGTGAGAAGCACATGGAAAAAGACCCAGCAGCAGGTGAGATAAAAGAATGAAAACATCAGGATCAAGACCAGAGCAGTTCGGCTATGTCTACACTTGCCACGTGTATTTGCGCAAGAACATTGAGTTTGTAACGTACAATATCAGTGGTTCTTGCACAAATACTCTGACGCGCCCACTCACGGATAAGCCCTCTTGTCAAGTATTCTTGCGCAAGGGGGCCAGTGTAGACAGCAACATTAATTTCTTGCGCAACAAAGCCCAATGGCTAAAATGGCCATCGGACCATCAGAACTTTCTTAAACAAGAGAGCATCTACAGTGGCACGAATGATTTTGCGCAAAAGCACATGCCAGTGTAGGTGCTCTCCTGAACAAATGCTTTAATGTAAAAATTTTTGCGTTAAAAGTATTTGCACAAAGTCATACCAGTGTAAATGTAGCCTACAAGTAAATCCAGGAATTAAACAAAAACCAAGACAAAACAATAAAGTGAAATCCCCATTCCTCTCTACTGCAAAATTAATTTTAAACTTTTTGACAGTAGCTAACCATTCAGCCTGTGCTCTCTTCCTCCAGCTTCCCAACAGGAAAGAAAGAACAATCATCAACAGCAGACAGCAATGACATTAGAGCAACACTGTCTGCTTGCCTCATGCTCAGAAGAGAACACTATCACTCATCTTCATGGATAGCGAGGCTAACCACTTTCAGCTACATTTCTCTAGTTACCAACTATAAAAATGATCCCTGAAAGTACAGTCTTATTAGCACCTGCTTCCCTACACACCCACACTCATGTGCATTCACTTTCTCCTCATGAGGAATGTTTTCACACAACACTTAGAAAACTAAAGAACCGAAATAATCTCAGCAAAGTGCTTGTCCCATTCAAACACACTCCACCAGGTTTAGAAATCTGCATATTAGAATATGCTCCATGTCCCTGATTACAGAAACACGCCTCCTGATTAGCATGTGGAGCACCTGGCAGCCAATCAAAATCTCCTGGGCTACGTCTACACTGGCACCCTTTTCCGGAAAAGGGATGCAGATGAGACAAGTCAGAATTGCAAATGCAGCGGGGATTTAAATTTTCCCTGCTGCATTTGCATGACCATGGCTGCTGCTTTTTTCCGGCTCGGGGCTTTGCCGGAAAAAAGCGCCAGTCTAGACGGGATCTTTCGGAAAATAAAGCCTTTTCCAGAAGATACCTTATTCCTCTTAAAATCTGGAAAATTTAAATTCCCGCTGCATTTGCAATTCTGACTTGGCTCATCTGCATCCCTTTTCCGGAAAAGGGTGCCAGAGTAGACACAGCCCTGCTGTTTCTTCCTGAAACTGCAGTTCCTGGGGCTCCTCTAAGTCAGTAGTAATAAACTGCAAGTCCGCAGACCAGCAAGGGGCCAAGAACCCCTGCCTGCTGGGCAGAGGTGGAAAGTAATAAAGTAGAAATACTTGATTACACTACTCAAGACTTTTTTGGGGTATTTGTACTTTACTCGAGTAATTTATTTTTGTCACACTTTGATTTTTATTCAAATTATTTTATTTTTTTTAGACAATATTGTACTTTTTACTCCACTCCCATTTCCAGAGGCGCTGGGTTACTCACGACTCGCATCATTCTGATTTGCTAAAGCCCAGCTGCATGTGCAAGCACCAGGCATCCAAAAAACAGCCAATCCACAAGCACAATGCCCCTGCCAAGGAAGAAGCCTTTTAATAGCTGCTCCAACACCTTGTCATTCAAACCCAGTATCCCTGCAGGCTCTGCCAGCCTGAGACCTGAGCGAGCAGGGCAGCTGCCCAGGGCTCCGTGCTGAGGGGGGTGATATGAGCAGTCTCATGTGACCTTACCTGGGGCCAGGCAGCTAAACAGGAGGGAACCCAGCAGCCGGGGTCAGGGGGGACAGAGGAATCCTCTGTTCTGGGGGGAGCAGCAGCAGGGTGGGTGGGTGCCGGGGGTAGGGGCTCCCCATTCCCCCTGGGACAGAGGCCCCTGTGGAAGCCCTGTGGGGGGAGGTGGGGCAGGCTGTGCTGGAAGAGGCTGGGGGTGGGTGGCTGAGGGGGGTGGGGATTGAAGAAGCGTCTGTGTGGGCACTTGGGCAGCCAGCTCGTCAGTGAGCAGCAGAGCACACGGGCCCGTCACCCCACAGCCGAGCCCTCAGCTGCTCTCCCAGGGCTGTGGCCGACCAGCCTGCACTGCTGCCAGCCCGGGCTCAGCTCTGCCAGCAACCTGCCCAGCCGCCTCCCTGCCAGGGGCTGCAGACGTGTCTGCTGGGGTAGAGGGGAGGGACGTGTCTGCCCAGCCAATGTGAGGGGTGAGCCTTTGGGACAGAGAATTTTTGTCCCTTCTCTTCATTTCTTGTTTGGCCTCAGCGGCCTAATGGACAAGGCACTGGCTTCCTGAGCCAGGGGTTGTGGGTTCAAGTCCCACCTGGGGTATGGAACTGTGACCTTCGGAGGGTTGATTGGGAAGCCCATGGGAACTGGGAGATGGTTCCCCAAGAAGTGTCACATCCCATAGGACAGCAGCTGTCTAGTCCCACCAGCTCCAGGAGTGACTCAGATGGAGAGAGGGGGCTGCAGCAGAGCAGGGTCTGTTAGGTGACAAGGCAGAGCCTGAGGAGGGGCAGTTCTGGCAGAGGCTGAGTGGGAGCAAGGGGGGAGCTACTTTGGCGCGGCCCCTTTCCAAAGCCCTTGAGCAAGGGGCTGGCTGGCATTGGGGGGAGGAGGCGGGGCTAGGAAGGGGCTGTTCTCCCTGCTCTTCCAACATAGGCAAAACATAGGCAAAGCAGCCTGCCCCAGGCACCTTCCATAGCTCAGCTGGTGGAGCAGAGGCCTGTAGCCGGTGCTTGGCAAGTGTCCTTAGGTTGCTGATTCAACTCCAGCTCAAAGGACCAGGCGGCTGCTTTGGGTCTGTCCCCTCAAAGCCCGATGCTACAATTGACAAAACGGTTTTGGGTTCCGACTGCCAATCAAGTGTCTTGGGCTGCACAGGCCTTGAGTCATGGCAAGAGCTGGAGGGGAACGGTGAATGGCTGCACTTTGGAATGGGAACATGTTCTCTGGAACCATAAAGTAGAACAGTTTGAGGGCTGCTTTCAAGGAGGGCACCATGGCTTAGTTGGCTAAAGCACCTGCCTTGTAAATAGAAGATCCTGGTTTCAACTCCCAGTGGTGCCTTGTGGTGAGGCCAATGTGTCTCTTCTTTCCACCATATCCCAACACATATCTGGAGTAGGTTTTACTGTTTGCTGGTGTCCTAACAGTGGAAGGAGGATGGCAGCAAAGAGCAGGCGCAGTGTGTATTGGTGCAGGTGCCCTCTGGGTTTGATTTAGAGAGTCTTATCTAGACTTGCTAAATCAAACTCTGGGAGATGGATTGCAGCAGAAATCTCCACCTGAGTGAAGACATGGCCTGATGGTGCAATTAGTTAGATCCTGACCACAGCCAGCCTGAGCCATTCTAGTGCTCCGGGTATGTGGCACTGCCCCCGGCTCACGGTGCATGTGCGGCTCCACCCTGGGTGCACAGTGCATATACAGCCCCTCCCACTCCATGCGTGGAGCTTGTGGTAGCAGGATGCTCTTGTGCTGCCCAGCCTGGCCCTGCCACCACCACTGGCGTGCAACCCAGGGTCCCCTGGGGCAGGCCATGCAGAGCCCCACAGCTGCATGGGGACGGGCACTGCTGACAGGTGCTGTGGAGGTTAATGCAGCTCCAGTCCCAGGGCAGCTGCTGTAGTCTGCCAGGAGCAAGGCACGCAGTGCCTGCTGGCAGCTGCCCCACTAGCTCACCAGCTCACCCCTTAATCCAGTCCTGATGCCAACAGTAACAGCCCCACTGCTGGTAACTCACAGAGGCCTTTGCTGCCTGAGGAAGAGGTGTGGGCAAAACACAGACCTCGCTGTGAGCAGGATTTGAACCTGCACAGGGAAACTCTATTGGATTTCAAGTCCAACGCCTTAACCACTCGGCCATCACAGCTCTGGGAATAGTAAAGACAGGGAAACTGGTAAATAATGCCAGTGCACAGCCCTAATGTCACCTGCCACAGAGTTCATACAGCAAACTATTGCAACAGCTGTGCAGAGGAGTCCTGGCAGTTCTGGTCTTAGGCTGCCTTGGAGGTGAGTTCTGCTTCAAGGTCTTCCCTCCTCCTTCTTGGTCTTCCTTTCCCTTTTCCTTCCTCTTCTCTTTTCCCCTTTTCTTCTTCTTGCTGGTCTCCTTCTTGGACCCCAGTTTATAAAGAGAAATTCAAGTACCGCTTAGTTCTACCTTAACCAATTATTTTAGTATAATTTCACTATCCAGTCGGCTAAGATCGAGCGCTTCCACCCTCTTGGAGAGCCATGTCACAGGCACAAGCCCCCAGAGACCCCTCTGGCCCTTCCATAGACACATCACAGGACCAAGCAAGTGGCAGCAAGTGCCGGGCACTCTCATGGTCTGGGCCAGAGATAAAGCTGTGGTCCAAGGAGGAGTCTCTGCAGGCCCTGCAGTCCATGCGGAGGAATGCAGATATTTATGGCTGAATGGCTGATGGCCTTGCAAAGAAAGGCCACTTCCCCCCACCCTAGACCAAGTCAGAGCCAAGGTAAAGGAATTGTGGCAGGGGTATGTTCGGACCCATGAGTGCAGCTCCCGCTCTGGGGAAGCACCTTAGCACTGTGCATACTGTAAGGAACTGGACCAAGTCCTGGGGGTTGGGGAACCCCTGTCTCCAGGTACAGTTGTGGAGTTTGGGATGGAGACACCTGGGCAGCAGCTGCAGCTTCAGGACGACAACCATGCTGACCAGCAGCTCCAGGATGAGGAGAAGGAGGATTCCAGGAACGTTGTGACCCTCACCCTGGAACCGGTCCCCCAGATGCAGGAGGCCTCCCAAATATCTTTTGGCACCAGGGAGGGAACATCAGGTGAGTGCTGTGAGGTTGCAACACACACAGGGCAGGCGGGAGCACAGGGGATGATGCGCTATCATGAAGCATAATGCTGATCATAGGTTGGAGGACACCACACATGCCTGACCCCATAGAGGGCCGTTCCCCCCCCACCCCCTCCCACCCCACCCCACCCCACCCACCATGTGTGCAAGGCACCACCTGCTCCTGCAGACAGTGCTGCCAACAGCTAATTTCCTAACACTGGATGCAAGCAAGCAAGTGTAATGGGGGTGTAGATCAGTGGTGTAGTGTTTGACTGCAGGCAAAGTGGTCCCTGGTTCAACTCTAAGTGCCCTCTGAAAGGTTGATCAACTTCATTGAAATTGTTGCATCTCACTCTGCATTTCTGCTGTGCAAAGATTCCTAAAATTACTACAAACCATTCCTGTGTCAATGCACATAAACCAGGCAAACCCATCTCAACTGAAACAAGTTCAAATCTGCTGTGTGTCTCATTTCTATTCCCATCAATTGAGCAGGGGTGTGATCTGAAGGTCCTTGGTCTACCTGGGCTATGCTGGGTAGAAGAACAAGAATCACACCCAGTGGGGGAGGAATGGCCACAATCAATCTTCTGGAGCTTGATTTAGCAAGTCCAACTAAGACTCACTAAATCAAATCCAGAGGGTACCCACCAGTTTCCAGGACTTCTGCTCTTTGCTCCCTTTGGGTTCCTGCAGTAGGGACACAACCAGGCTCATATGACAGAGGCCAACTCTAGCTAGGTATGTTTATAGGGGTATGTTTACACTTGTACCCTCTTTCCAAAAAGGGATGCAAATGTAAAGATTGGAAACTGTAAATGAAGCCACCAGGGACACATACAATGGGCCTGCAAAAAAATGAAACAGAAACAGCTGAGCACTTTGCAGAGAACAGGCCATCGCCCTGCTGGGAAAGGCTCCATCATGCACAGACTCTGCGCAGGGCCAGACTGCTGGGAGGAGGCTCTGGCCATGGTCTTTCCTCCCCTCTCTGTTACCTCCTGCACCTGGGGCTGAAAGGGACGTGGGCTGCAGGCTGGTCCTGCCCAGCTGCCTTCCCCAGTGGGAGCAGAAAATGCTCATGGAAGGGCTCACACATTGTCCCCAATGCACTGGCCTGAGGGCCTGAATTCTTGCTGCCCCTGGGTGCACCCAAATTCCCCTTCTGGGGGGGCAGGCTCCCCAGATCACACCCCTCCTGTCACACAAAGCTTGCAAATGGGGTTGATTTTCCTCCATCTCCCCTTGCTTGCTGCTGCGCTAAAAGAAATCCTGAAACCAGCCCTGTCTCCTGTCACTGGAGAGATGGCCCTGTGCTGGGATATGAGAGAGTATCCCAGTGATGCTCCTCGCAGCCCAGGAGAAGAAGGGGGCTGTGGGTGGAAGGCACTAGTTTGGCCCAGTTGAGTGAGGGGTGGTTGGTCCCATGGTGTCAAGGGCAGCGCTCAGGACTCTGCTTCTGCTGGCAGGGAAGAAGCTGGGAGGCAAGGTGCTGGCAGCAAGAGATTCCGGCTGCCTCTTTGCTCTGGGTCTGCCAGCCGCCAGCCACCTTGACCAACCCTCAAACCAGCTGGACTAGCCAGCCCACGTCACAGTGAGTCGCCAGTGGCCCTGTCAGAGAAGAGCCATTGGCAGCTGCAGAGACGGCCCTGCAGCTGCCTAAGGCGCCTTTCCTCAAAGGGCCACTGGTGAGCTATAGGTCTGTTGGCCAGCTAGCTCAGTTGGTTAGAGCATGGTGCTAATAACGCCAAGGTGATGGTTTCAAGCCCCATGCTGGCCGCAGGGGTGTTTGGTTTGGTGACTTCCCTTCCTTTAGCTGCCTGCTATGGACAGGGAAGTAGAGACAGGCAAGAGGCTGAGACCTTTTCAGGAAACAGGCCAGAGAACTGGTAGGAGGAGGCTTGAGCCTGCACAGACCCAGTGGCTAAAAGGGCCTTGCCCTGGCCTGCTTTCCCCAATAGGAAGGAAAATCTTTCTCCTCCCTCCATTGTCCCCAATGGGGTGGCCTGATGCCCAAATTCCTGCTGCTGCAGTGGCTGGCCCAAGGCTCTTCAGCACAAGTCACAGAGGGAGGCTCAATATTTCCAGAAGGCCTGGAGCACGTGCCTGGCACACAGAGCTGCTGCCAACTGCCTGGTCACCTGCTTCAGTGACCCAGCAGCCTCCCCGAACCCAAACTGCTCCTGCTCAGGTCCCTCCTGAACCTGCCCTTGCCCCTGCTCCTGCGGCTTCTCCTCCTGGAGCCTCCCCATGGCTGCCGAGGCCCCTGCACACGAGGCAGTGGGACCACCCAAGGCTGACGCCAGTCCCAGCACCATCCCTGAGCCCCACGTCCCCCTTCTTCCCCTTTCTGCCATCCTCCTCCCCAGTTCTACATTCCCCACATAAAAACCAGAGAGTTTGTTCTTTGCACAGGGAGAAGTCCTGTTTGTGTTACCAGCAGGGGAAGGGGGAGAGGAAAGTGAGAAGAGCGGTCAGGGGAAGGGGGGGTGGGGGAGGCACAGAGAAATACGCCGGCATCACGCGCCTTCTCTGAGAATGGCCCCACGTTCTGAAGGGAACAGAAAGTGGCCTGCGAAGGGCGAGTGTAGCTGAGCAAGTAAGTGTGCTTCTTGTTTCCCTGGCGGGTTAGTGGCTAGGGGTCAGCACTGTGCGTGCTGTGGCCGGGCTTTGATTCCCAGTCAGGGAAAACAGCCTCATCTGTAGTCATAAAATTGGCCAAGTATTTGCTCTTCCCATCAGTGCTGGGGGGGGGCCTGGGGTGCCAAAGACAGGCTCTGGCTGGGTGACTCCTGGCCAGCAGCCAAGAACATTTCTGGGTGACTCCTGGCCAGCAGCCAAGAACATTTCTGAGGCAGCTGCTTCCCTCCTTCTGCTGTGCAGAGACTTGTAGTTCCTGGAAGTGGGGCTGTCTCCCCTCCTTTGCCTTGGGCCCATTTGGCCATGGTTCAAGGGGGTTGCTGATTCTGTAAAAGCTGCCCTGGTAATGAAGAAACAGCTAAAGTGACACTGGCAAGAATTGAACCCACAACCTTTGAATGAATGACTGGCCTGGCTCACACTGAATGGTGTGGCTTAGACTTGCCCCACACTGCTACACAACCCACAACCCTCTTGGGCTGCTTCACAGCCCAGTGATGACTGGGGTAGAGGAAAGGGACGCCCTGAGCCAGAATCTGTGTTGGGGAGAAACTGAACTGAGCCCACTTGCCCAGCGCTGCTCCTGCCCCCAGGCCCTACCTCCTGCCCTCCACTCTTAACTTTCTTATAGATGCTGTTTTATCCCACCCCTCTCACCCCCAGCCTGACTGTCCTGCCCCACTTCCCAAAGGAGCCCTTGTGTGGCCATGGACAGAGGCTGCACTGGGGGATTGGCCCTGACTGCCCAGTACCTTGTGATGCCGGCGGCAAAGCACAATCTGGTCTGGGAGCAGCTGTAGCAGACATTAGGGGGTGCAGGAGTGGTCTGAGGCCGGCTGCGGCAGCTGACCCGCGCCTGTACGGCTGTGATGTAATCACAGGGCGCCCTGGCACTCATGACATCATCATCGTGCA
This sequence comes from Pelodiscus sinensis, assembly GCF_052426305.1. Classification (NCBI taxonomy): domain Eukaryota; kingdom Metazoa; phylum Chordata; order Testudines; family Trionychidae; genus Pelodiscus; species Pelodiscus sinensis. The sequence goes on from NC_143070.1 coordinate 28,543,610, forward strand.
CACGGGCTGGTGGCGCTCTAGGCAACTGCCTATTTCCCCAGGCTCACGGGCTGCCACTGAGAGGGTACAGAGCAGACTGGCTGGGATTTTTGTGAAATCCTCAAGCCACATGTAGCCAGCGTCCCCCTGCCCCCTTGCCCTATCCTGGGGAGCCAGACACTGCCAGGGCTGGAAGGAAATGGGGAATGGCTGCATGCTGGGAGTCAAAGGTGTTGTCTGGAACCATAGGGTAGAAAAGTTTCACCAAGCTGCATGCAGAGAGCACCATGGCTTAGCTGGCTCAAGCTATTGTCTAGCAAGCACAAGATCCTGGGTTCAACTCCCAGTGATGCCTATTGGAAGCCTTTGCTTACATTTTCCTATGTGCTTCTGGGACACGGAAGAGGCCTCCCCTGGCCACCCATAGAACTGCTGGTTCAGGAAAAGGCTGATTGGAGAAGAGAGTTGGAAAGAAGGAAACCACAAGTGAGAAGCACCTGATGCCCACAGACCCTGACTCTCCATGGCTGCAGGAGCTGCAGAGGTTGCACCCTCAGGCTCTCTGAGCACGGAAACCCCAGGGAATCACAAGGGCGTGTGGCGCTGGCTCTCCTGTCCCAGCAATTGCAGTCAGAGCCCTGCCTTGCCAGTGCCAGTCACAGCAGCCTCTGCACCCATGCCAGGCTTGTGGTTTCCTTCTTCCCAACACTCCTCCCCAGTCAGCCTTTTCCTGGACCAGCAGTTTGATCAGTGGCCAGGGGAAGCCTTTTCTGTCACAGGAAGACGTAAGAAAATGTGATCAAAGGCTACAACAAGTCACCAATGGGATGTGAACCCAGGATCACCAGTTTATAAGGCAGCTGCTTTAGCCAGCTAGGCCACAGTGCCCTTTGTAGCAACATCCCCACTACAGATACCCTTCTTGGCTATATGCCAAATATTGAGTTTTTCCAGGATACCTTTTGTATCTCTGAAAAAACTCTGCCACATCCATGGAGATCAGTTTCCAAAAAAGTGGGCGTGTTTTTTGGAAGGCCTGTATTCCTCATTTTAGTAGGAATAAGGGCTCTTCTGAAAGAGGAGGTTTTCCCCAAATTTGGGCCTGTGTAGATGGGCCAAATGTCAGAAAAGCCTCTTCTGAAAAAAGTGTCTTTAAAACTGTGCTAATTTATGGTCCCAGACAACACCTTTGAATTCCAAAGTGCAGCCCTTCTTTATTTTAGTCCAGCCTTCAAGGGGTCTCAATCCCAAGAAATGCAATTAGCAGCTCAGACCCATAATCTTTTTGTCAATTGCAGTGCAGCCAAAGGATTACTTGCCACACACGCACTACAGTCTGCAACTCTACCAGCTGAGCTAGTGAAGGATGCCTGAGTGAGGCCACTGGTTTGTCCATGTTGGCCCGTGTACAAGTGTCAGGGCAAGTCCTCCCCCAAGTGGATGGCATCGCAGGCGGGGGGCAGAAGAACCCAGGAGCAGAGGGGTGCTTCACATGCAGAAGGACCCCAGAGCTAGATCCATTTATGCCACAGCAAAAATAAAATAGCTGGGTTCTTCTCCTGGGTCTTTTTTTGTTTCAGTGTCTCTAGGGGTGCAGAAGGGGCAGACCCAAAAGAACCAAACCATTTGAGTGAATCTTGGTCCAGCCTCTCACTTGTGCTGCTCGCTCTCCCAGACTGTTCCTACGCCCAAGGCAATAGCTCCACACCCAACATGTGGGTTAGCAGAGGCCAGGGGGCAATAGGCAGAGCCTGGCAGCTGCTGGGACTGGACCTGAGGGCATCAGGGGAAGCAGCAAAAACACAACGTCAGCCCCCTGCATCTCTAGCCAGGCTGGTAGGTTCCAGGGCCCCAGCTCATCTGAGCCTGCTGGATGAGAGGCCGAGCGCCAGTGGACATTAGACACCCAGCAGAAGGCACAAAAATCTCTTCTCACCAGCCTGAGAACAAGAAATGTAAATCAGGAGGGTTTCACAACAACCAGCCTAGGAAAATCCCACTAACAGTTGAATTCAGGTTGCAAAGTTCAGAGCCCTGAGTGCTGCCCCTTGCAGCATGGGACAAACAGCTGATGTGTTTGGTGAGCCCCTGGGACTCTCAGCTCTCAGGCTGCCTCTGCTCTCCCGGCTCCCTCCAGCTGCCCCATCCCAGCTGCTTGTTTATTTTTTGCTTTTATTTAAATACCAGCTCTAGAAGAAGCCGTGTGACACTCTCCCCTCCCCCATCACGGCATGGACAGGTCGCCGCCCCCAACCAGACTCTGAAATGGCCCCTGCATTTCCCCTAGCCCCATGGGGCTGTCAGGAAAGAGCCCAAGGCCAGGCTGCAGCCAGGGGAAGCAGGAGGCAGGAAGAGCCCCAGTCTACCCAGCTCCTTTTTGTGCAAAAGCCTCTTGTGCAAAAACAGACCTAAATTAATTATGCAAATTAGCATGGCAATATGCTAATCTGTGCTTCATTTGCATAAGCTTTTGGGGAAGAGAGATGCAGTATGGAGATAGCCTAGGTGGTAGAGAGCCATGAAGTAACATAGACTCAGGAAAATCCCTGGGCTGCAATGCTTACTTACACACAATAAGAATAATTCACCAGCTCAGACGTGATTTCTAAACCCCCAAACAAGGAAAATAATAAAACCTGATGGACTAGGGAGACTTTTCCCTACCTACACATTTCAAGAAATTCAATCCTGAGCAGCCCAAGACTGCATGGCCTAAAGGGCAAGGTGTCTGGCTTCATGTCAGAAGATTGAGGGGTTGAGTCCCTTTGCAGTTGTACTTACCTACCTTCATCTGTGCTTCTGGATCCTGCTGTCCTTGGCCTGGAAAGGTCTTATGTAACAATAAGGCTTTTCTGTAACACAATTGGAAGCCCTGTAACTATTCAGTAGGCCTAAAGCAGTGGTCTCCAACCTTCTTACACCCAAGGTCACTTTTTAAATCACAGAACAGGTGAAGATCTACCGCCCCGCCCCTTCCTTGAAGCCCCGCCCTCTCTATTCTCCTCCTGTCCATCACTTGCTATCCCCAGCCCTCACTGATACACTCTGATAAAGTTTATTTTTAAATTATGCGATATATAAAATTAAAATCAGGTGTTTATAGTTATGAAGTAAATGGTCTTTTTATTCATGCTATTTAAATCTAAAATGAAGCATTTATAATTATACATTTTGTGGGGACAGAGTTCTGCGGCGGGGGGCAGGGGAGAAGGAACAGGGTCCTGGGAGGGCAGAGGACAGGGTTCTGCAGCAGGGGACAGGGTGCCAGTGGGGACAGAGTTTGAGGAGTGGGGACGGGAATGAGGACAGAGTTCTGTAGCTGGGGACAGGGGAGAGGGGACAGAGTTCTGTGGCTTGGGACAGGGGAATAGGGTCTGGGGAGCGGGTAGTGTGGACAGGGGGTGGGGGGCCAGTGTCAGCACAGTCCCCTGCATCTGCCTCCTCCTAGGATTCTCCCCCCCCCCCCCCCGGCCCCAAGGGAAGTCAGCATGTGCCTCCTCCGGGCCCGACTCCCCCCCCTCCCCTGTGGTGCAGGGAAACCCCATGTGTGCCTGACCTGGAGCCAAATCCCCTCTCCCATGGCATGGTGCGGCATGGCCAACCCCCTCCCACAGCACGAACAACCTCCGCGGGCGCTTGCCTCAGGGCCAAACCCTCTTCCCACAGCATGGTGCGGCCCAGTCTGGCCAACCCAACCCCCATGGGTGCCTGCCCCGAGGCAACCCCTGCGCTCTACTCACCCCTCCAGCGCTAGCGGCACAGGGAAACTGCCGCACTCCTCCTCCAGGGCCGACGCCCCCTCCCCCAGCACACAACAGAGCTGTGGGAGGGGAGCAGCCCGTGCACTTCTGGAACCCCCGGAAGTGACGTGGGCTTCAGACAGGACTTCCATCCACTCCACGTGAAGCCAGCACTACACTAGAGGTAAGTAGTGAGGCTTCTCAGGGGTGGGGGGAAAATGGGGGTAGGGGTGCCCAAACACCTCGCGATCAACTGGTTGAGGCCTTGTGATTGACCAGTCGATCGCGATTGACGGGTTGGTGACCACGGGTCTAAACTGAAGCTTTTTTCTGCAGCCACACTGAAGAGCAGCAGCAATTAGCTGTAAAGCCTGGAGTCACATGCTCACATTCCATCTAAATGACATTGAAATAGTGTCACACTAGGCTGTGAGAAGGGGTCTTATCCTAGTGACACCCACTGTCACCAGGGAAGAAGCAGATCTCAAGGTGGGTAGAGAAAACTCAATTAACAGCATTTTGTCTGGCAAAAGACTGCTTACCAATAGTTGTGGTTGTGCAATTGGCATTTTATGCTTCTTGGCCTCACTTTCCTGTTGTTTGTCTGTGTGATAGTCTGGTTTGGATCTGTTTCTGTCTGCTGTGTGATTGACTTTGTGTGGTGTAAATCAACTAAGGCAGTGTGGTATGATTGGTTAGGTAATTCTGTTACAGTATGTTCTGATTGGTGAGTGACATTTTACTAAAATAATTGGTTAAGGAAGAACTAAGCAGTATTGAGTTTCTCTATATAAACTGGGGTCCAAGAAGGAGACCAGCAAGAAGAAGGAAAAGGGGAGAAGAGAAGAGGAAGGAAAAGGGAAAGGAAGACCAAGAAGGAGGAGAGAAGACCTTGAAGCAGAACTCACCTCCAAGGCAGCGTAAGACGGGAACAGCCAGGACTCCTGTGCACAGCTGTTGCAATGGTTTGCTGTGTGAATTCTGTGGCAGGTGACGTTAAGCCTGCACATTGGGATTATTCACCAGTTTTCTTACCCAGATCTGTGATGGCCGAGTGGTTAAGATGTTGGGCTAGAAATCCAATAGGGTTTCCCTGTGTAGGTTCAAATCCTGCTCACAGCAAGGTCTGTGCTTTGGCCACACCCCTTTCTAGGGCAATATGGGCCCTCTGAGAGTTACCAGCAGTGGGGCTGATGGTGCCAGTGCAGACACAGCCTATATGGCTTTGTGTCCCCTTACAGCAAAGGCAACAGCTGCACCAGTGGCACTTCCATAGAGGGCCCTGGACCATGCTGCTGCAACCACTTGGTCCCAGGCAAAGCACTGCTGAGAAGTCTCAGCCCCAGCCCTGCCTCCTCCAGTCTCAGCCTAACCTGTTTAGCTGTCTCCCACATGCTCCTGAAAGCCAGCACACAGGCCACCCATCCCTGCACCAGAGGGCAGGCCCTGAAACTTCCTTGTGGGCATCCAGTGGACCCACAATAGGAGAAGACCCTGTGTTTTCACCTGTTTCTGCCTGGCTTTAAACCAGGGACCTTTTCCATGTTAAGCAAATGTGATAACCACTACACCACAGAAACACACTTAACACCATCTTCTGCTGCTGCACTTAAACTTGGGCAAATATTCGGTTGCTAACCCTTTGGCCAACAGAGATTGCTGCGGGGCAAAGGAATTCTCTGTTGTCAGTTCTGTGCCCTCAGGAAGGGACCAAACTGAAGGAGGCCGGGCCCCCACCTGGGGACTCCAACCTAACCCCTGAGGCCAAGGGGTTTACAAGCCAGAGAATCAAAGTTTGTCCCATTTCTTCCTCCCACAACCCAGCAGAACCTCAAAGGCAACTCTACAGTCCCAGCGGCTGAGGGAGATGTGCATGTTAGAGCCTCTGCCCACTGAGCTGTAGCCTCCTGTGCCCAGGGAGCCAGACACTGCCAGGGTGAGAAGGCAGGAATGAAATGGGGACTGGCCGAACTTTGCCATGCAATGGTGTTGTCTGGGACCATACAGTAGAACAGTTGACAGATGGATCAAAATAGGGCACCATGGCTTAGCTGGCTAAAGCATTTGCCTAGTAAACAGGGGATCTTGGGTTCAATTACTGGTGGTGCTCCGTTGGGGCCTTTGATAACATTTACTGATGCCCTTCTGGGACACAAAAGAGGCCTCTCCTGGCCTCTCATGGAACTGCTGGTTCAGGAAAAGGCTGAGTGGGGAGGTGTATGCGGAAGAAGGAAACCACAAGTCCCAAGAGGTTTCTCCCCCAAAGGTGAGAAGCACCTGATGCCCACAGACCCTGACTCTCCATGGCTGCAGGAGCTGCAGAGGTTGCACCCCCAGGCTCTCTAGGTGATGACAGCCCCAGGGAATCACAAGGCTGTGTGGTGCTGGCTCTCCTGTCCCAGCAATTGCAGTCAGAGCCCTGCCTTGCCAGTGCCAGTCACAGCAGCCTCTGCACCCACTCCAGGCTTGTGGTTTCCTTCTTCCCAACACTCCTCCCCAATCAGCCTTTTCCTGAACCAGCAGTTCCATGGGTGGCCTGAGGAGGCCTCTTCTGTGTCCACAAGGACATAGGAAAAGGTGAACAAAGGCTGCAACAAGGTACCACTGGGAGTCAAACCCAGGCTCTTCTGTTTATAAGGCAGACGCTTTAGCCAACTAAGCCATGGTGCCTGCCTCCAAAGTCTCTTTAAAATGGCTCTTTATGTTTCCAGACAATACCTTTGCCTCCCAAAGTGCAGCCATTCCCCATTTCCCTCCAGCCCTGGCGGTGTCTGGCTCCCTGGGCACAGAAAGCTACAGCTCAGTGGGCAGGGGGCTTTGGCTTCCTTGCCTATGGGATGCTGTGGCAGGAAGGGCTGCTCAGCAGGGGTGGGGCTCACCTGTGGAGGAAGGGAAGAGTATTTGGGTGCAGACTGGCTCACCTAGTGAGGAGACTTTAAACTAGGTTTGACGGGGACAAGTGCCCAAAGCCCACAGGTAAGTGAACAACAAGGACACCTGGGAGATGGGCCAGAAATGGGAGGGAGCAGGGGCTATAACCGCAGAGATAAAGGAGGAAGCGGGACCACTGGGAAGCAAAATCTAATCTGTGTCTTAGATGCTGGTATAGACACACAGGACTATGGGTAATAAGCAGGAAGAAGTTGGTATCACAGGGATGTGGTGGGATAATACACGACTGGAATATTGGCACAGAAGGGTACAGATTGCTCGGGAAGGGCTGGCAGGGAAAAAGGGAGGAGGAGTTTCCTTAGATATGAAACGTGCGAACACTTGAACTGAGGCGGAGATGGACACAGGAGACAGACTTGTCAGGAGTCTCTGGATGAGGTTACAAGGGGTAAAACCCAACAGTGATATCACACTAGGCATCTATTACAGATACCTCCCCAGGCAGAAGAAGTGGGTGAGGCTTTTTAAACAATTAACAAAATCATCCCAAGTGCAGCTGGTTTCACACACACTCAGCCTCACCCACAGCTGGGAGGCAGTTTGCAGGGAGCTGAAAAGAAACTGCATCATTACACTAAACTCTGCCCCGTCGCCCCTGAGTCATCCCTTTCCCAAGCTGAGAAGAAGAGGTTCTATGAACTCCTGGGAGCTGCTGTTCCAAAGAAGAGGCATTTCCCGTGGAAAAGATTGCCCAGCCCAAACCCCTACACAGAGCCCCAGAAAATACACTGGGCACTTGTAAAGCTCCTCTCGGGCAGCGCTACGGAATGGATCCGGCTGGCCATTGGGCTGACTAACCCATCAACAGACGAGTCCCCGTGAGACTTCTCAGCCCAAGTGCAAAGACTGTGGAGTCTCCCACTCCCAGCCCAGGGGCAGAGGGGCAGCGCCCTGAGGAGGCGGGTCCTGAGGCAGCGGAGACCTTTGAAGGGAACGGAGTTGTAAGGTCAGAAGGAAGGAGAACAAGTCACCTCTTCTCAGGCGAGATGTGGTGGGAAACTACCAGATCGGGTGCAAGCTGAGCTCCAAGGGCTGGTTCCTGCCTGGTGGCTCCTTGCAGGCTCTGGCTTGAGAAGCGCCAAGGAGCCGTGTGTGGCCAGGAGAAAGGGAGCAGAAGGAACGTGGATGCAGGAGCAGGGTGGGGTGTCTGGCCAGGATTGAGGGAGCAGGAAAAAGGGGGGTGTGCAAGCAAGCTGGAGGGGCTGGTTGGGAAGAAAGTGAGGGGAATGGGGTGGCTGGGGTCTGGGCATGAGGCAGAACATGCTGAGTCTTTGTGTCCCCTTGCAGCAAAGGCCACAGCCACACTGCCCCGAAGGTGCACAGCCACAGCAGTGACACTTCTGGGTGGGCCCTGGACTGTTTGGCCACCGCAATCTGGTCTCAGGCAAGGCATCACTGAGAAGTCTCAGCCCCAGACCTGCCTCCTCCACTCTCAGCCTAACCTGTTTAGCTGCCACAGGGCTAAGCTGTTTAGTGAGCCAGAGGGCTAAGTGCTTTCAGGGGTCTCTTCCCAAAAGGCAGGGGGCTGCTTTCTGCAGTGCAGTGCATGTTGCCTAAACAATAAGATTTTTTTTTCTCCTACTGAAGATCCCGGGTGAGAGAATGAAACTGGTAAGTAACCAAATTAAAAATAAACCAAAAGGAAGCATTTTTGCACCCAGTGGAATTCCTTGCCAGTGGATGCTGTGAAGGTGAAATCTACAAGAAGGTCCAAAACAGAACTGGATAATTTAATGCAGGAAAGGTCAATCAGTGGCATTTAACCAGGATGGACAGGGCAGGTGTCCCTAGCTGGTGTATTCTAGAAGCTAAGAATGGGCGATGGGAGGGATCACTTAATAACTGTCTGTCCTGAGGATTCCCACTAGGCAATGAAATTGGCTGCTGTCATGAGACAGGATCCTGGGCTAGTTGGGCAACTGGCATGGCCCCGTCTGGCTGTTTTGATGTTCTGTTTGGTTTCTGTTCTTGTCCCCTATGGCCAATGGAAAATGGACCCCTGTCCTGAAGGGGACAGAAAGTGACCTGTGAAAGGTTAATGTAGGTAAAGAAAGAACTGCATTCATGTGTCCCTCATGGTCTAGTGGGTAAGATTTGGTGCTTTCACTACTGAAGTCTGGGTTCAATTCCCAGTCAGTGAAACCAGCCTCACTCTTCACATGACAACTGCCCACTCATTCATCTTACCTCATTGTTACAGCAGCTGTGACCCAAGAGATTAACTCTGGGTCCTTCTCCCACCTCTCTGCCTTCTAGGTCATTTAGCTGGTGGGAGAGAAGAAGGCTCCTTCTCACACTCATTCTTTGGACTCCCATTCTCTCTCTGGCCTCAGAAACAGATCTCAAAGAGACTCCCTGCATCAAAGCAATCGGGGGTCTCTGAGATGGCCCCTGCCCTGCAGCCTGTCCCACCTGGCCGTTGTCATGGACTCTCTGTGAGGTCATCACCTCCCAACCTCCATTAGCCAATAAGCTGAGGGGCTGCAAAAGGCCCTTGTGATGTCACTGCCACACCCACCCCTGCCCTCCAGGGCTAATGTCCTGCCCCAGGCAGCCCCTTTGCATGGCTGAGCTGCTCCCAGGGGTGAAAGTGACACATTTCTTACAGGGACTGTTCTATTGGGCACCAGCCTTTGGGCTGGGGGAGGCTCAAGGCAAAAACAAGGGGGTTTCAGTGAAGCTACATGTGAATGGATCCATCTAGCAACCACTGCCAGCCACGCACAGGGGGGAGGTTTTTGTGCAAGTGAAACATGCAGTGGAGACATACTGGGAGAGAAGGGCAAGGGCAAGGGGTGGAAGGCAGGTACTTCAGGTGCCAAAGTAGGTCAGTTGGGAGCGCATTAGACTGAAGCTGTAAAGGTCCCTGGTTCAAGCCCAGACATTAACAAAAGCTTTTGTTCTTGAGGCAGCCCAAGGGAGGGCTCTGGGCTCTCAGGCAGGGGGGCTCTCAGCGAACTGGGCTCTCAGAACACAGGGGAAGTTTGGGGGTTTGTTGCTTGTCTCCTGACTTTGTCCCATTTCCTGCCTCTTTTCATGAGGTGACCCAGAGGCTGAAAGGGACGGTGGCTGCTGATGGGTGGGGGGGGGGGGGGGGAGAGAAGATGGACAAGAAGGACCCAGCAGAAAGAGGGTCAAGGGTCCAAACCTCTCTGTGCCAGTTGGCCTCACATCATGGCCACCCACCAATCGCTCTGATGAAGCCATCACCAGTGGCCTGTGGGCCTAGGGGAGCTAGGCAGCTGCCTAGGGCACCACTAACCAGGGCACCCAATGATGACATCATGGGCATTGACAGCTGTGCAGGCAGGGGCACCAATTGCACTGCCCTGCCCAGGGCGCCAGCTACTGCAGCCGGCCTCCGGCCGCTCCTGGAGGCCATAGCATGTGAAGGGGGAATTTTCACTGCTCCTGTCCTCTGGGGTGAAATCCCAGCACCCCCAGGGTTCAATGCAAGAAGACAGCCCAGCTGGGACTGAAAACCACCGCTGCATATGAGGTTTGAATTCACAACCTCAGTAGGTCTCCTGGGTGCGCTGTCTTATAAGTACTGCAGGCCGACCCATTGTGCCACTGGAGCTGCTTTTGGAAACAGTTTTTTCAAAGTCCTTAGATTGAAAAAGTAAAGACACACAATGTGGACTTGAAGGAGAGGGGCAAGGAGATTCACTCTCACAGATTTGCACAAACCAACACCTCACTAGCAGGCCCCACTGAGATTTGAACTCAGACTGCAGAAATCAAAGTCCTGCTCCTTCCACCATGGGACCATCACACTGCCCCATGTTTGAGTTTCTTAGCTGATAGCTGACACTCTGCTCTCCTTGCTTTTTCCATTCAGTGGCTTCACCTCTCCAGGCCCTGCCCATCTGTATGTGGTCTCATGGGAACTATCTGGCTCCCTCTCCGGCAGAGGAAGGAGAAATGTTGGCATGTGTTACACCCGTTGGCAGCATACAGACCCCGGCCCTGGGTCCCCCTGCCCTGAGATCCATGGGACAAGGAGAAACTCCAGGAGATGGTCCCCCTGGGATCACTTCGCACATGGATCCAAAGGCTGAGAGGACCCAGACCCACCCTGTGGCCAGGAATGCCTGTTCCTAGAAGCTCCCACCTAGAAAGTACTCAGCTGGGGGGGGGGGGGCAGGTGTCAGGAAGAAACTGGGGAGGAATTGGATGGCAGAGGAGTTACAGAAGTTTCTGGGAGGGGGCGGGTACAGCTTCTTGGCTCAAGTTCAAGAGCAGCAAAGGGGCTGCCAGACATTCTGCATGGCCCATGGCCAAGAGCTGTTCTCATGTTTCAGGTGTTCAAGTGTAGCTTCTCCACCATTTGGCTGTGATCAAGCACTTCCTGCCTATTGGAAAAGCAGCTCCCAGCTGTGGGACCCACTTGTGCCCATTTTTGGGAGTTAAAGTAAAACCTTTGTAAGGAGCTTCATTGCTCCTTCTGCCCTTTGCATTGGTTGGGAATTAAACCCACATCAACTGCTTAGACGATAGCTATGCTCACCACTATACCACCAATGCCTGTGCCTGTTTCCTGCCATGGTTCTGGAGTCTGGGATGGAGACACCTGGGCAGTAGCAGCTGCAGCTTCAGGACAACAACCCTGCTGACCAGCATTTCCAGGATGAGGATTCCAGGAACGTTGTGACCCTCACCCTGGAACTGGTCCCCCAGATGCAGGAGACCTCCCAGACATCTACGGGCACGCGGGCGGGAACATCAGGTGAGTGCTGTGAGGTGGCAACACACACAGGGCAGGGAGGCAGGAGCACAGGGGATGATGCGCTATCGTGAAGCGTCATGCTGATCGTAAGTTGGGGGACACCACAGATGACCAACCCCATAAAGGGCCGTCCTCCCCCCGCCATGTGTGCATGGCACCACCTGCTCCTGCAGACAGTACTGCCAGAGAGTAATTTCCCAAGACTTGAGGGAAATAGGGGTGTAGCTCAGTGGTAGAGTGGTAGAGGAGAGCAGTGTGGACATACCCTGTGTGAAAAGGAGGGAAGAGGACACTCCTGTCGGTGAGGAGCAGGGCTCATGGATCCCACTCCTTCCTGCAAAAAACTGAACCAGCTGAGCACTTTGCAGAGAACAGGCCATCGCCCTGCTGGGAGAGGCTCCATCATGCACAGACTCTGCGCAGGGCCAGACTGCTGGGAGAAGGCTCTGGCCATGGACTTTCCTCCCCTCTCTGTTACCTCCTGCACCTGGGGCTGAAAGGGACGTGGGCTGCAGGCTGGTCCTGCCCAGCTGCCTTCCCCAGTGGGAGCAGAAAATGCTCATGGAAGGGCTCACACGTTGTCCCCAATGCACTCGCCTGAGGGACTGAATTCTTGATGCACCTGGGTGCACCCAAATGCCCCTTCTGGGGGGGGGGGGACAGGTTTCTCAGGTTACATCCCTCCTGTCTCACTTGGTGCCCTGAGAACAAAGCTTCTAAAGGGGTTTGATTTTCCTCCATCTCCCCTTCCTGCAGTGCTAAAAAAAATCCTGAACCTGGAACTCTTCTCCTGTCACTGGAGAGATGGCCCTGTCATGGGGTAGGCAATAGTGTACAGCCTGGCTAACTCAGTTGGTAGAGCATGAAACTTTTAATCTCAGAGTCATGGGTTCAAGCCCCATGCTGGGTGATGCCCTTCTTTAACTCACATTCTCAGTTTGCAAACAATTCGCGCTCAGCGTTCACCAGGGTTTTAGAAAGAAAAAGTCCAGTCCTGGGGTCCAGCTTTAGTAGAACCCGAGAGAGAACCAACTGCAATTTCCATCTTCTGAGGAGAAGGGAAGAGGATTTTCTTCTCCTCAGTTCTAGCCACATCAGCCCAGGGGGGAGAAAAAATAACCCTCCGCCCGCTGATTGTCCCCCGTCAGCTTCTGTAGCTTCACCTCCTGCCACAGCAGCTCCAGCTTTGAGCTCCAAATCTCAAGGGGCTGGTGAGGAAATGAGGAGCTGGCAGCTCGGGTTAGTGGCTTCCCTGAGAACAAGAGGTGGAGTGTTCACAAGGTGCATTCCCTCCCCCGCAGAGCAGGGTGTTAGAAAGAGCCAGGAACAGAACAGTCAGACAAGTTTCACACCCTGAAGCCTGTTTCTGTGGTGTAGTGGTTAGCACAGTTACCTCACATGCAAAAGGGCCCTAATTCAAAGCCAGGCAGAAACATGGTATCTTCCCTTATTGTTGCTTCCCCTGGGTGCCCAAGTAACTGCAGCTGCTGCTGACCAGCCAGGGATGAGCCCAACTCCATGTGACAGAGGGGGTGACATCAGCTGAGAATGCCCCTGGGTGCCAGCCTGGGAAAGGGAGATGAATCAGGCCAGGCAGTTGCTTGGGGCTTGGCCTCCCCTTCCCTGGGAGGCTGGTGTATTGGGCTGGCTCTGCCTCCTGCCTCCCTTGTGTGACTTGCCCAGTGTCCACAGGCCAAATGTTGGAAAAGCCTCTTCCAAGAAAAAGCTGCACAAATTGGGTTTTGAAATTTGCGTAGCTTTTTCCAGAAGAGCAGTGCAGTGTAGATACAGCCTGAGTGTTGCTCAGCACTAGTAGGAGACAGGGAGGGACAAAAGGGTCTAACGGTACCTGCAGCCTTTCAGAACAACCCCCAACCCCAACCCAAGAACCAGCCCTTCCCTCCACCCTTACTGGGGTCTTCTGGGAACTGTCTGGTCTCAAGCCCACCTGGGTATCAGCCTAAGGATTGCCTGGTCTGTAAAATGTGCCCTCAAAATGAGAAAGCAGCTGAAGTGTCTCTGGTGGGACTTGAAGCCAACAACCTTTGACACGTACTAAGAGCAAGCTCTTTGTTTCAAGCCATAACTGGCTTGCTATTCCAATGTTCCTGTAAACCTCAGGGCATGAGGAGTGAGGGATGTTTTGGAATTGCGATTTATTTCGCAGTAAGTGCTGTGTAGCCAGCGCCAAATTACAAAATAAGCTATTTCAAAATAGACGCAAAATAAGCTACACAATTTCATTGCTTATTTGGAGCTGTGGGACGTACCCCTAGTGAGTTAGAGCCCAGATCTGCCCCCCGCTCCCTGCTCCACCCACCCACGTACTGACTCCCTCGCTGCCAGGGGGCTGTTTGCATTGGCCTCTTCTCTCTGTCGCCAGGCTTCAGCCAGGACTGAGACTCAGGCAGGAGAATGTGACCCGGCTCCCTGCACCTGGGCCCTGCATTTCTCATCCCTTCAGAGACACTTGCTAGTGGAGGAATAAATCACAGTCACATGAGTGTAGATTATGAAACTTTGTAGTTGTTGTTGCCTTGGAAACTCCCCACAGACCTTCCCCTGGGGGCTCTGGGCAGCCGCTCACACTGCACAGCTCACTTCAAGGTGAGGGTGCTGTGTAGACGTGCCCGTCCTGTTGAGGACTAGCCTGCTGGGGGGAGGCTTTGGCCGTTTCTTGTGCAAGAAACCACAGAGTATTCACACTGCCTGCTTGCTCTTGAGCAAGGAAATTTACAGTACGGCGTGGTAAGAGAGGACATCTTGCACAAGAGCTACGCTCTTTTCTAACAGGTGTAAGCTCTCTTGCGCAATAGGACAGTGTGGATGCTTGGCAGGGATTTCTTGCGCAAGAAACCCCTATGGCTAAAATGGACTTCGCTTTCTTGCATAAGAGAGCGTCCACACTGCCATGGATGCTCTTGTGCAAAAGCACAGCTCACACATGGCAGTGCGGATATGTTCTTGTTCAAGACTTCTTGCACAAGAACCCTTGCGCAAGATGTTATTGCACAAGAAACCTCCGGTGTAGACATAGTCTAAGAGTTTCCTCCCATGAGCAGAATGAATTTTGTGTTGTGCACCAGTACTGAGGTCATGTGGCTTGTTTGGATGTGCCACTGTGGCACCCAAGTTATTAATAAATATTTTATAATCCTTTACCTTTTCTCTCTGCTGCCATGTCTCCTCCCCTTGCTCCATCAGCTCCCCTGGTGCCTGCTGCCCCCCCCCCCCCAACCCCTCATCCTCCTCTGCTGTCCTGACTCCTTCCCTTCTCACTGCCCTCAGCCCTCTTGAGACCTGCCCCCCTCCACCAGCCCTTCTCTGCCCCCTGTTCCCACTCTTCCAGTAGCCCCACTCTGATCATGTGAGCTACCCCTCCTCGTCCTCTCTCCTACCACCTCCCTCTACACACCTGCCCTGCCTCTCTCCTATGGTGCTGGTCCCTCCCTGCAGGTGTCTGCCCTTCTGCTTCACCCCAAATCCCCTGGCACCTGCACCCTCCTGGTGCCTCCCCCTTCCCTCACTGCCCGTGCCCACTTTGTCCTATTTTTCCTTGATGCTCACCCCCTTACCACCCTCTGCCCCCATTCCCCTGTGCCCTCACACATGCCTTGCTCCATCCCCGCCTTCCTCATGCCCACTCCCTCTTTCAAACCTTCTCCCAGCACCTCCCTCTCCCCCTCCAGCCCCCAATACCCTTCCCCTCTCCTCTCCCAGCATCACCCTGTCTCCCCTCCCACTGACACCTCCCCTCCTGCCCTTTCCCTCATTGTCTGCACTTGGCCCCCTGGCATTTGTTTCTCCTCTACCCTGTCTCTTGGTACCTTCCCCTTTCTTCTCCTGACCTGCCCCCTTCCCCTCAGCACAAGCCCCTTCCTCTCCCAGCCCTTCCCCCTATTTTTCCCCCTCCCCTACCTTCTGCCTTCCAGTTTGCGGGGCAGCGGGGCTGGAGTCTGCGATCAGGCCCTGCCGCCCCCCGGCCTTAAAGGGGACATAGGCCGTTTCTTCTAGGGCTGCAGAGTCTAGGTGTCCACTTGGCAGGGTTGCCTGCTAGGTCCTTGCAGGAGAGTGGGCACTTCCCTGAGCTCACCCCACGGGCCCAGGCCTGGGTGGACTCCCTTGCCCTTGACTGCCATGTCGCCGGCATTTTAAATACCCGGCATGGCCTGAGCATGTGCTGCAAGGGTGCAGGGGCGGGGCCAGCCTGCCGCGACAGCTTGCCATGGCGTGACCAGTGGCGGAGCCCGTGTGCTCCATCACATTGGGGCTGTGGGCGCCCTGTTACAAGTCTCCTCCTGGGATGCTCTGGGGCTGGGGGGGAGGAGCAATATTCAGAGCCAGGGGAGAGACCCAGCTCCAAATATTGGAGGAGCGGGGCCCCCGGCTCCAAATATTGCTGGAGCACGGGCACCACGAGCCCATATAATTCACCACCCATGCGGATGCCAGCTCATGTCTCTCTGGGCACTGGCACATGTGGGGCCAGCAGCCAGCTGGCTCCCTGGGGTGTCCGTGCAGTTAAAACAAGCATTGCACTGGCAGAAACGGGGGCAGGGGCTGGGCTGTGGGAAATATTGGGGGGTGGCTGCCAGTGCTGACCCCCTGGGACTGACTGTGCCTGTGGCACTGGGTGACAGTTCGGTGTTTCTCAGGGGTTGGACGAGGGTTTGTTATAACACCAGGACCAGCCCAAGGCCAGGAGAGGGGCAGAGCTGAGTGTGAGACCCTGGTGTGTCTGTTGGGGTGAGGGGGGGCATCTCCTGCCTGGCACAAGAAGCTCCAGATGCCAGAGAAGCTAGGCAGGAGAATTGTGAGCAAAAGACTCTGTTGGTTGCTTCCCTCCTCCTTGTGCCCTAGAAGAGGAGCCGTGCCCCAAACATTCCTCTTATCAGTGTGAGCTCTGGGGGAGGGAAGGACAAGCCAGGGCAGGAAGAACTTTCTCTCTACTGGGCTTAGATGCTGGAGGTGGGCCAGAGAGGGAGGGGGTTGGTGAGGGGGGGAGAGTTAGGTACAAACTGAGGGATCTGCAGTGGCCCCACACCAAGCTGGCTCATCAGAGGTGAGCCTGGCAGGAGAGCGCCGGGTGCGTGTCCGGCTGCTGCGTTCACTGTGAGTAACTCTCCTTCCCTTCTCTGGGCCAGTAAATCGCTGGTGACGGTGCCATAGGACTGGCTGCAGGCGCTGGGTTTGCTTTCAGCCAGGAGGTGCCAGTGACTTGGGGCAAACGCTCCTTTTGGATGGGCAGAAACCAGAGTGTTGTGGAGCTTGGGGAGGGAGCAGGTTGTCTGTCACTCAGGGTGTCCTGCTGGGGTGGGGGAAGGAGGGTTCCCTTGAATTTGTTTCTATGTGTAGAATAAATGTTGTTGTGTGCACCAAGGCAGGTGCAGATGTGCACCACCCATAGAAACACAGGCTGCTGCCTGGGGTGGGGGGGCAAGGGGAGGCTCTGCTAATCACCTGGGCAGCACCTGAATCTCTCCTGAGTGGCTGCTGAAGTGCTCAGCTTACAGGGAACTCTGGTGGGGGGCCCATGAGCAGCCCCAGCCCATGTCCACACCCCCGCCCAGGGCAGGTGGATTCTGAGGTTCCCCACAACTGCCCCTGTGTTTCTTACCCCATTCACGTTACAGTAAGAGCTGGCTGGGCAGTGGGGGGCATCCATGGACCCTCCATGTGCCCTGGACAGGGGCTGCTAGGACCAGTCCATCAGCCAGGGGCAGCTTTTGAGCCCCCCCATCCCCAGGTGGATGGTCCTGTGATGGCCCCAGCTGCATTGGCACCTCAGGGCTTCTCCTCTCTGAGCAGGGCTCCAGCTTCTGGCCAGGGTGGTGCGGGGGCAGAGCCCAGGGGGAATGGGGAGAGTCAGGGTCTGGGGAGAAAGAGGCCAGGCCAGACCTGTCCACATTCAACAGTGGGAGGGGCCCTTGGCCTCCTGTTCTGGCGCCCCTGAGTGGGATGGGCAAAGGCAGTGGCTGCTCATTGTGACAGGAGTGTCCCGTATCCATGGCAACATTGCACCCCCTGCCCTAGGGGCTAGCGACATGTGGGGTGGGGCAGGGCAGGGATGGACAACAGCATGTGGGGCTGGTACTGTCTCAGCCCCCAGCACCTCCCAGCCCTGGAGCAAAGGCTGGAGAGAGGCAGGAGGGGAAACTGACAGATGCACACCCCCCCCCATCCCCACCTGTACCCCTGGGCCAGTGAGTGGGGAGAGGGGCCCCACTGGGGTGGGAATGTCCCAGCTCCCAGAGCACTGTCCAGGGGGCTGCAGGGTGCAGTGACCAGCAGAATCAGCAAAGGGCAGGAGGCAGGTGTGATACCAGCTCCCAGCAGCAACCCCCACAGCAGGGAGTCCTGGGGGGCAGAGGAACTGGGGGGGGGGGTCCAACAGCCCGGGACAGGTTAATTGACTCCACAAGAATCCAGAGGAGCAGGAGCCATCGCCCCACAGCTCCATGGCCCGTGGGGGGAGCAGCCGCGCAGCCAGGGACACGCGTGGGGCAAAGAGCCCAGGGATCGCAGGGCGCTAGGACCCAGGGGGCGTCGGGCGGAGCAGCGGGGCACAGGCGGGGACTTGCAGGCGCCCTCGCTCCTCGCAGCCCCTGGGGAGAAGGGGAGCCGGCGGGGGGTACGAAGGGGGCGGGGCTAAGGGCCTTTGGGGCGCGGGGAATCGGGGCGGGGGATAATTCTGGGGCTGGGTGCAGAGTTGGGGGGGCAGTCTGAGCAGCCGAACCCGGAGCAGGGAGGGAGCCTGGGAAACGGGTGTGAAATGGACCCAGCCCCCTTTGGAAACTCCCCCGAACTGCCCCTTTCGCCCGGGGGGGGGGGGCAGGAAAGTACCGCACCGCTCGCCCCATATCTCCCCCAGCCCGGAGCCTGCCCCCCAGCCCCTGCCCCACACTCTGCACCCCGGCCCCTCCCGCACCAGTGCTCCCAGAGCCCAGCCCCGCCCCCTGCACCCTGATGTCCTGGCCCCGCCCCCCGCTGGGTGACCCCCCCCCCGCCGCGCTGGGTGCGGCCCCTGCAAACGCCTCCCCTCCCCCCCCCCCCCCCGCGAGGGTCCGGCCTGGCGGCTGCCCCAACCCCGCCCCGCGTGTAACAATGGGGGGCGGGGTTTCCTCACAGCCGGGCTGGGGAGGCAGCGCCACGTGCCGGGGGGCGGGGCCGGCGCGCGCTGCTGTTCGGCTCCCGCCTGTCTACATGCGGGGTCTCCCCCGCCCACTCGGCGCGTGACGGTGCTGACACGTGCCCAGACCCCTTCGCTTTGCTGGTTGGTCAGAGGGGCGGGGCTGGGGCTGCAGGGACCCACGTGGGTGCCCGGGGGAGAATGTTGCGGGTTTGCGCGCGGCTCCCCCTCCCCCACGGCTCTTGTGTGTTTCACGGGGGGACACCAGGGAGCCCGCACCAGTGGGGCTGCTCCTGTCCCTGCTGGCGCCCCCTGTCCCCTCGCGAGGGAACACACGCGCCTCAGACAGCTCCTGTGCGGGGCAGCGGGAGACCGAGCTCCCGCGCCCCCCCCCCCCCATCAATCCAAAGTGACAGGAGCTCTGTCTACACTGGCCAGGGGTTTTCTTGTGCAAGAAGGGGCAGTGTAGACAGCTCCTGGCACAGGACCCTCTTCTGCAAAAATGGTGGCTCATTAGCTATGCAAATGAGGCTCAAGATAGTCCACCTTAGCCTCATTTGCATATTTCTGTCACAAGAACAGTGTAGACACAGCCAAGGTGAATGACAGAGCACTAGAAAGTCTGTTGCCTGCCTATTGTACCCTGACAAAATCACTGAGCTAGCAGCCTTGCAGACTGTGGGGCTCCGTCTAGATTGGCAAGATTTTGCGCAAATATTTTTATCGGGAAAGTGGCAGGGGAGACAGAGGTATGGAGGAGAACAGGGTGAACCAGGAATCACATATCCTGGCTCATAGCTGATTCCCAGCTCACACCCGTCCCAATTGCACCTCTGACTTTTAAATGGAGGAAGAGCAGGTGTGGGGCGTGTGCAGGGCCGGGGAGCCAGCGCTGGGGTGGGGATAGGCAAGGGGCTGAAGAGGGGAACAGGGATATGTGAGGCTGGGGCAGGAGAGGGGTGCAGGAGGTGTGAAGGGAGATGGGGGGATTCAGGGAAGACTTATGGGGTGAATGGGAGCAGAGGTGCAATGGAACAAAACTCTGAGGGGGGACACAGGCAGGGAAAGGGGGATGTGGGAGGAGGCAGGGGCGTGACTATGGGAACAAGAGCAGCCTGGCTGGGAAAGGGGAGACACAGGGCAGGGGTTGTACAGACGTGGAGGGGGAGATACAATGGCAGCTCCCCCACCTCATGGAGCAGGGGGGACAGGGCAGAGGTGACTGACTAGTGGTAGCAATAGGGGGCATCAGCTCCTGGGCCCCAAAAATATTTGTTACTAAATAGGGAGTCCCGGATGCCCCTCCCTGCACCAGTCGCCCACTCAACAGTGAGACGGGAATTCCTTCTTCTGAATTTCTTGTTATGTTGTAGATATTGGCAAACTCTGATCCATCACGGACTGGCACATTTCATTTGCATAGTCGTTATTTGCATAAAAAATATGCAAAGAAAATCTTGCCTGTCTGCCAAAGGTTTGTGAATGGCTTTACTTGTCCGCAGTATAAAACAAGGTTGGGAGCCACTGGTCTAGTGGCTAGGGCTCAGTGTGGAAGCTGAAGCCAGACAATTTCAGGCTAGAGAGGAGGCACAAATGTTTCCTAGGGTCGAAGATGAGCCACAGAAACCAATGGCCACAGGAAGTGGTGGATTTTCCATCTCCTCATACTGTCAACTCAGAACTGGGCAACTTAGTAGAAAACATTCTGTGGGGAAACAGCTTTGTGCCTGGGTAGCTGGGCTAAGTGCAATGGCTTGTGTCACAGAGGGGGTCAGACTGCAGGGCTAACGTTCCCCTTGGATACTGCAAATCTACACATTTCAGGGTCTCATCCTGCAAACACTC
This sequence comes from Pelodiscus sinensis, assembly GCF_052426305.1. Classification (NCBI taxonomy): domain Eukaryota; kingdom Metazoa; phylum Chordata; order Testudines; family Trionychidae; genus Pelodiscus; species Pelodiscus sinensis. The sequence continues at coordinate 28,563,984 of NC_143070.1, forward strand.
ACCACACGTGTTTAATAAACATTTGACTGGCATTAACTTCCCTGCATCTCTGCTGTGGGGAGAGGTTATAAAGTTTCTGTTGCTTTAGTCCTTATGAGAGGGCCTGAGTCTGTGCTACAAATATATGGAGGAAAACCAGGTAGACTCAGCATTTGCGCACAATGGCAGAGTCTAGTGTGTCGGGGGCATCGCTTGCCTCGCACAGGAAGCTCCAGACAAGACTCTGTTCATTGCTCCCCTCCTCCACGTGCCCTTTGAAGAGGAGCCAGCTCCAAAATCTCTGAGCTGTGGGGGAGAGAAGGACTGGCCAGGGCAGAAAGAACTTTCTCTCTCCCAGGCTTAGGGTACATCTAGACTACATGCCTCTGGGGACAGATTAGGCTACCAGGCATAGATTAGGCTACCCAGGTAGGCTACCTCGGCATACCTGGGTGGTCGACAAATGCCTTTGATGTCGACACCCGCGCGTCCAGACTACCGTGATCGGCTCAGCGCGGCAGCCATGTAAATTTAAATGAAGCGGCAATTATTTAAATCGCCGCTTCATTTTCCTATGCCTGGTAGCCTAATCTACATGCCTCTGTCGTATCCTTAGATGCTGAGCGTGGGGCAGAGAGGGAGGGGGATGGTGGTGGGAGGAGGGAAGGGAACAAACTGAGGGATTTGCAGCTATCCTGTGTGGGATGGTTCTACAGGACACAGGGAGCTGGCTCACCAGAGTTGCGTCTATTCTCTTGGGCCAGGCAGGAGCGCACTGCACGCGCGTGTGTGTGTCTGGCTGGTGCATTCGCCCTGTGAGTAACTCTCCTTCCCTTCTCTGGGCCAGTAAATCGTTGGTGACGGTGCCATAGGACTGGCTGCAGGCGCTGGGTTTGCTTTCAGCCCAGAGGTGCCAGTGACTTGGGGCAAACGCTCCTTTGGGATGGGCAGAAACCAGAGTGTTATGGGGCTTGGGGAGGGGCAGAAGTTATGAGGGCAGGGGAGGGGAGCTGTGAGGGATGGGGGCAGGGTGAGGGGGGAGGGATGAGGGAAGCACGTGTTTGGTTTGGGACTGGAAACCCCTGGTTCAACAGGCTCCTGGAGGCGCCAGGCAGCACCGCTGGCCGGGGTGTTGAACGTCTGGTTTGTGGCTCCGCAGGCTCCCTGCCAGCCCCTGCACAGCCCATGGGGCAGCCCCTGAGCCGGCATGGCCAGCTCTTAGCATTGGGGTAGCTGGAGCGGGGGGCATGTGCTCCCCATTGGCTGGGCCAGGGCCAGGCAGGAACTGCTCCTGGGCAGTGTGGTGAGCAGGGCTGGCCACTGTCCAGGCTCCCCGGGGAGGCACCCCCGGCCCCTCCCCTTGCACCCAGTTCCCTCAGAGCCTGGCTGGCACGGCTGCCCCACTGCTTGGCATGGTGCAGTCATGGGGCCAAGGGCAGGGGAGTCCTTGGGTGCGGGGATCAGATGGGAGTTGGAGGGGGACCTGAAGTGCAGGTGGCAGAAGGGAGGGATGTGGGATGTGCCAGGCCATGTCTGGCTTTAGTCACAGGTTCCCCCAGGAGGTGGGATGGGTAGTGAGGGTGTGGGGCATGAGGTGGGAGGAGGAGCGACACAACTGCCCCTGTGATTCTTACCCCATTCATGTCACAGTAAGAGCTGTCTGGGCAGCGGGGGATCCATGGACCCTCCATCTGTCCTGGGCAGAGCCAGGGGCAGCTTTTGATCCCCCCCCCTTCCAGGGGAATGGTCCTGTGATGGCCCCAGCTGCTTTGGCACCCCAGGGCTTCTCCTGTCTGGGCAGGGCTCCAGCTTCTGGCCAGGGTGGGGGGCAGAGCCCAGGGGGAATGGAGAGGGGCAGGGGTGTCTGGGGAGAAAGAGGCCAGGCCAGACCTGTCCACATTCAGCAGTGGGAGGGGCCCTTGGCCTCCGGTTCTGGGGCCCCTGAGGGGGATGGGCAAAGGCAGAGCTCGCTCCTTGTGACAGGTATATCCCGTATCTGTCAGAACACTGCACTCCTGCCCTAGGGGCTGGTGACCAGTGTGGGGGGTGGGGCAGAGTGGGGCAGCAGCACATGGGGCTGGGAATGGGAATGTCCCAGCCACCAGGACCACCCAGCCCTGGAGGAAAAGCTGGAGAGAGGAAGGAGGGGAACTGACAGACCCCTCCCCTTTTCCAGTCTCTGTCCCTGGGCCAGTCGGAGGGGAGAGGAGCCGCACTGGGGTGGGAATGTCCCGGCTCCCAGCGCACTGCCAGGGGCTGCGGGGCTGGGAACAGGAGAAGCAGCAAAGGGGGGGGGGCAGGTGTGATCCCAGCCCCCAGCAGCAACAGGCCGGCAGAGAATCACGGGGGGGGGGTGCTATTGGGGGGGGCGGTTCCTACAGCCGGGGGGGGGGCGGGTCAATCCGACTGCACAGGAACCCAGAGGAGCTGGAGCCATCGCCCCGCAGCTCCATGGCCCGCGGGGGGAGCAGCCCGGCAGCCAGGGACACGCGTGGGGCAGAGCCCAGGAGCCGGGCGGAGCAGCCAGGGACTTGCTGGGAAGAGGGGGCGTGGCCAGGAAGCTCCCGGTCTGACCTAAGCCCTGGCGCTGGACTCCCAGCAGAGTCACTGAACCTCTGCGCATGCGCGATATCATCGGGCCCCTCCATTCAGTGCGGCCGGGGCCGGGTTTTCGTGCTTCCCCGCCCGTCACTCCCGGCTCGCAGCAGCGTCTGACTCCGCGAGCGAGCAGAGGGAGGCAGCGAACTTCGCTGCGATCACTGCGCATGCGCCGCGCGCCCTCAGGCAGCCCTTGGTGCCCTTATTCGCCGCGCTGCTTCGGGGGAGCGGGGAGCAGAGTGAGGTGGGCGGGGCTCTGCGTTGCCGGGAGGGCGGGGCTGCTTATTTCTTTGTTTCCCTCTGCGGCGCCTCATTGGCTCCCGTGCGCTCCCGCTGCTCCCGGCAGCTGGGAGAGCCCCGCGCTGCGCATGTGCGAGCTTTGCGGACGGGCCTATGGCTGCCGGGGGCCTCGCTCCTGGCCCGCCCCCTCCTCCCCCGCCCACGTGTCTGTGGAGCGGCCCCTGCTGGGTGCGCGGCTGCGCCTTCGTTCCGGCGGGGGGAGGAGGGTTGTGGGGCGGGGCCTCAGTGGGAGGGGTTTGTGGGAGGGGCTCACACAGGCGGGGGGGGGGGGGAGTCTGCAGCTCGGCTTGTGGGAGTTGGGGGAGGGGCACAGCTGGGCTGGGGTCAGGGCTGTGACCCCCCTTCCTGTGCTGCCTGTGGGGGGCTGCTCCGGCCGGGCAGGGGCCTCAGGCCAGCTCGCTGCTGCCTCTCTGTGGTGGAATGTTGCACATTCAGCGCAGGGCCTGTTGGCCCGTCTGTCTCTGGCCGTCGGTGCTTCCAGACGCTCACGCTCGACACAAGCCGAAAGGCCAAAGATTGTGGCCGAGTTTCAGCAGCTGCGTCAGTTCCTGGAGGAACAAGAGCGACTCCTGCTGGCCCAGCTGGAGAAGCTGAATGAGCAGATTGGGAGGCTCCAGACTGACACTGTCGGGAAACTCTCTGCTCAGATTTCCCGTCTCAGTGAGCTGATCGGTGAGCTGGAGGGGAAGTGTCAGAAGCCAGCGAGTGAATTCCTGCAGGTGAGACTGAGGGAGAAACATCCCGGCTCCCCACACAAGGACGATAGGCTCCTGAATAACAAGTGCTGGGGTCCAGCTGTCAGATCTGGGTGTAACTCGGCGTGTGCATTGCTGCCATGCGAGTGACCCTTGTGCTTTGCAGAGTCACAGGCACAGAGCTACTAGAGATGGCAAAGCCCCATTCGCTCAGGGGATCCATGGCCCTGGGGCCAGGGCAGGGCCTCTCTTCCCATGTTTGCAAAATCCCTTCCTTGTGTGTGCCCAGTGCAGCTGAGATTCTTTTCTCACTCTTTTCTCTAGGACTTAAGAAACAGCTTGAGCAGGTAGGTGGCTCACACTCCTGTCATAATGCACAGCGCAGGGAAAGAGGTTGGAGCTGATGTTGGCACCACATTTCCCCAGGGCTCTACAGCCAGATGTTGGATAGAAATATCTCTGACTCACTTAATTCTGAGGGTCTCACCCTTGCACAGCAGATTCTGGAATCCCCCATTCAGGGGCACAGTCTGACTTCAGATATTTCCTAGAGCTGTCACCTCCCTGGGGACTGGCTGCCTCGGGACTGTGGGGCTGGAATATGGGTCTGTCACTGCTGGGCACTGGGCACATTCAGCCCAGGGCAAGGAGTGAAGGATTGGCCATCAAGACTCAATAATAAAGGTATTAGAAACTATTGAATCTGGCCTCTGAAGCCAACCTTCCCCTGTCTCAATTCCCACATGGAGAATGACGGCCACATCATGCTGCTCTCCTTAGAGACACTGAGCGAACAGACCCAACTGCTTGCAAATAGAGCCAGGGGTTTGCAAACTCTGAACCTCCCATTGGTGTCAAGGGATCAAAATAGGTAAAGTTAATGTCATAACAACGTGTTCCCCCAGCGCAGCTCTAGGTTATGAGGAGAGGTGGTAAGTGACAGAAAAACCAGGTGGGAGGGGATGAGGAGGGAAAAGTAAATCTCACTTTCAGTTTGTGTCTCCTGGGGCGGGGATGAGGCTGCAGAGATGTTGGCTCCGTTGCTGGGAGGTGCCCAAGCGAGAGAGGACACGTAAAGTTTCAGACCTTTTCATACTAAACACTTGAGTGTGTGTCTGTCTGGTCTCTGATACAAGTGAAATGCAGAGTTCAGTGTGGGGACATTGTTATATACAGGAGAGCCTGGAATTTCACCTCTCTTATCCCTTCCCCCACCAGATACTCTGCCCTCTGCACTGGAGAGAGCAAGAGGAAAATCCCTGGGAGCATTCAGACAAGGTGAGTTTGCAGGTTGGGATTCTTTAAATGAGAAAATTCCAGTGAAAACATCTTCATGGGATTGTCATTGAAGTTACCAACCAAACCCAGTGACCATGGTGAGCACAGCCCTAAATCTCACCCACTGATCAGTGAGGAGCCCCAGGGGCACTGCATGGGGATCTGCAGACACTTTGAGAATCACTGATCTACGGAGTGTGTTGCTAAAGGGGTGAAGTTCAATCACACAACGGACGGCACCCTTCAGGCTCGGATTTCACTGCTCAGTTTCAATCTGGGGTTGGTTTCAAACAATAAATAGGCTGAAAGGCTGAGAGCTGTCTGGCTTCCACGGTATCAGTTTGTTCATGGCGAGAAACTGCTGGATCCCCAAGGGCTCTACAGTCTAGAGCAGGCATGGGCAAAATACAGCCCAGGGGCCATATCTAGCTCGCCAGGCCATCGGATCTGGCCCACTGATGCTTGGTGACCCATGGGCTTCTTCCGTGCTTCCCACTTCCCACCTGCAAGCCACTAAAAGCGAAGGCGAGCCTGGAGGTGAAGCGGGAAGGCTTCAGGGACTGCTTCCACCCCCAAAACAATCTCATTGGCTGGTTTCTGGCCAGAAAGGAAGCACTGTGCCCCCTCCCGTCCGGCTCATAGTTATTCACACACCCACATGGCCCCGCAGCCTTTGCAAGGATTGGGCAGGCTCCCTGCCTGCCTCAGAGAGGTGCTTGGTTGCTGTTCGGGAGTCACTCTGGTAAGTCTCCTGGCTAAAGCCTGCCTCTGGCACCCCAACCTCTCTCTGCCCCCCACTCCACATATCCAAACTCTTTGTTCTCTTCCTGCATTCAAGTATGCAAAAAGCTCTTCATGGTCAGAAACCCTCAGCCCCTTATTTGTCAACTCAGCTGGTTCTCTAAATTAACTTTTCTTTAAATATCTCATGAGTAGTTGCTAATCCAGTGCTCCAAATCACACCTGCCTCCTTCACCCAAACTCCTTCCCAGACCCCTCTTTCCCTCCTGCATCCCAAACCGTCACCCAAAACTCCCTTCTTCTCCCAGTGTCCATCCCATATGCTGTATTCCCGCTTAATGTCTTGGAAGAGTGCAGCTCTCAACCACTTTCCAAAATCTTGGAGTTCTCCCCTCCCCTCCCCCAATATCAAAATGAATTGCTCACCCCTGGTCTAGTGGATATAGTTCAGTGAGAGCCAATAACTGAAAGCTGCAGCCGGAGAATTTCAGGCTAGAGAGGAGGCACAAATATTTGATGGGTAAGCTACTGAAACAAATGAGCAAAGAAGTGATGGGTTCTCCATCTCTTGATGTGTTCATATCAACACTGGGCGACTTTCTAGAAAACATGCTGTGGGGGAACAGAGCTCTGTGCCTGGGTAGCTGGACTAAGTGTAATGAGTGTGATGGCGTGTTGGGGTCCCCTGCCTCCTGCACCCCTGAAAGGGCACGAACAGACTCCACCAGCCGGTAGAACAGAGGGAGTTTATTGCCTCTCCAGAATACAGCACAGCCCAGATGTCACCAGGTTACAGGGCAGGCCTAGGATGCCTCAGCCCCCCTTGTTATGGGGGGGGGGGGTCCAGCTTCTAAACCCCCCAGCCTGTTGCTGAGGCTGCTTCCTCCATGCTCCCAGACAGAAACTAAACTAACTCTCCTCCAGCCCTGCCCCCCAGCCAGGGCAGCATCCACCTTCCTTTGTTCCTCTCCATGGGGGGTAGCTGGTCAGACAGGTTGAGATACCCTGTTTGCATAGTGACTCATCGCCTGTCTTGCTCGGTGCTGCTAGAGACAGTGGCCAGTGAGTTAGCAAGTTCCCCCCCACTACGTCACAGGCTTGTGCCACAGAGGGTACAGACTGCATATCCTAGGAACACCGTCCTGTCCAACCCACTGGCAGGTATTTCTAAGCCTTTACCACACAGATGAAAAATAGTCCAGGTTCTTTGTTAAGGATAGGGGAATATGGTCCCTTATACCACCCCCTTTCTTTAGGGGCATGGTACACAGCACAATAGCTGCTATTAAAGATGGAGCACTGGAGAGCAAACAACAGATCCTGTAGGATCTGATCTGGTCGAAAAAGGTCTGCCCTAGCACACTGGCCAGGTAGCAGGCTATTGTTATATACCAGTATGGGGTTGTAGATGTGTCTGGTGCTGGGAACTATAAAGAGGGAATTATTGTACCAGGCGCTGCTTTCTGGATACAGACTAAAGTTTAAGGAGACAATAGAGGCATTACTAATGCCAATCAAAGGTCTGTGACCAGGGGAGACATTGATAATATTCCCCCAGCAATTTAATGTCTCCTGGTGGGTATAATTATTTTGGTGTGAGTAAATTTTGGTGTGGAAAGAATTAAAGCCCTTTTTGAAATGTCTCCGATTCTCCTTTTCCCCGACAGGCTGCAGAACACCCATTTCTGACTCCAGCTCAGCCCCTGGCCTGCAGAGCCAGGGACAGGAAATGGCCGTGTTGGAGCCAGTGACCTTCGAAGAGGTGGCTGTGTATTTCTCTGAGGCGGAATGGTCTCTGCTGGACCCGGGCCAGAGAGCCCTCTACAGGGATGTGATGCAGGAGAATTACGAGGCTGTGAGCTGGCTGGGTGAGGATTCCTGTCCCCTTGGGTAACAGAAGCTGGGTGGGTTCTGGAGCAGCTGGGTTGGGTTTGGTTCAGGGTCCCTCATTGCCCGAACCTCCAATATCAGCAGTATCTGCCCCAGTAATCCTGGCTCCTGTGTGAGAGGAGGTTCAGTGACATAATAGCGGTGCTGCTCTTCCCACAGCCAAGGTCTCATTATGGTTCCAGCCATCTTGCCCATGTTGTGCCTTGGCCAGAGGTGTCAGTGGAAGGGCCCAGGCAGGAACGGCAGGTATCAGAGTTGTGGGGCTGGGTGCAGCTGCTCTTAGTGTCTGCAGAGTCCCCTTGTGCTTGTGCCACAGAGGGGACAAACTGCATGCGTAAGGATAGCTTCTGATGCCATGAATTCATGAATTTTAAGGTCTTATCCTGCAAACACTCAGCACGTGTTTAATAATATGCATCTGAATACTCATATTAAATTCACTTCATCTCTGTTGTGGAGAGAGTTTATAAAGTCTGTGTCAGATGAGAGTACCAAAGTTTGGGCTGCAAATCAATGCATGAAGACTAAGGATTATAAATACTTCAGCCCAAATTAAATTAAACCTATATCCATGTTCAGGCAGATGAATATGTGGCTTGTTAGCAGAAACTTTGGGTGCTGAGAACTGAATCCCATTGTTGCAGGCAAGGTAATGTAACTGAAGCCAGATATTGAGAAAAATAAATATGGCTTTCCGATCTAACTCATGTGTGGTGTTTATGGAATATTATCTAGACTCAGCGTTTGCCCAAAACTTCAGAGTCCAGCATGTGTGTCACCAGCAACAGAGCCTGGGCAGAATTGGGGTGTGGAGAGGATTAAAGCCCTTTTTGAAATGTCTCCAATTCCCCTTCTCCCCCTGTGTCAGCCGAAGGTCAGGGCAGTGTGTGTGTGTGTGTGTGTGTGTGTGTGTGTGTGTGTGTGTGTTACACCCGAGTCTTCAACTGCTGGGACACAAGGCCCCGTCGCAGTGGGCAGTCTACGAGAGACTGACGGGCACCCCGAGGAGTTTAACGTCCATGTCTTAGTCCGCTAGGATCGGGATCCCTTCGTGGAGGGCAGCCAACAGGCTGACAGATGCCCCAGAGTTTATAGGAAGAGCTTATTACATCTCAGATTTTAACTGCTAGGATACAGGATCCCTTCACAGCGGGCAGCCTAGGGAAGACTGAGAGATGCCCCTACAGATCTGTCCTCTGGAAGCGACATGATCCAAATGACCCAGCTCTTCCTATATCTGTCCCTTATGACCGGCTGAAGTTCTTTTAAATTGTGTTTGGTTCTATTACAGCAACTGAAGGAGTCAGGTTACAGCTTAAACAGTTTCAGGTTTATTAAAGAAGCTTATAAATCATATGGTTACAATGGCTATTGCTCTATTTCTTAACTGCTAGCAAATACAGATCTTATGGTTACACAGGAAGAAGGAAGATAGAAAATAGAAATAATGGTACCAAGTGACAGCTTAATCTTTAAAGAGCTCTATTCTATGCATGCACTAAAACAAAAGGACACATACGGGTACAATTTTTACCCCCTCCTGCATTGCTCGGTCCCAGTGTGTCAGGCCAGGATCGGTCCCTCAATTCCTTGGAAAGACGAAATACGAGGTGGGCGTCCCTGTGGACCTTGGGAGGTCAATCTCCTAACCCGACCAGCAGATAGATGGTAGATTGATGCTCAAAGTGAGTGTGCTGCTGGACTCATCTTTATACCCATGGGGTCACGTATTTCTCTTTCTTATCTGTGATGCCAAATGGTGCTGGTCCGTCTTTGTGACACCAGTTCTTACAAGGAAGTTGTGAACTAAATTTAAACTTGTAAGGGAGAGAACTAAATTGGGAGAACTGGGCATTCTTTTCTCAGTGGGAGATTCCTCTCCCAGGGACGACTGTGTGATCGTATCAAAATAGGTGTCAGCCAGGGCAGTTCTCACAGCTTCGAGGTCAGCTTATTGCCTTAATCGTTCTTTCTCATATCTATGTTTTCAGCGTACCCAGGGTCAGATGAGCCGGCATATCCTGGCCTCGCATCGAGGCTTCAAAGGCTATGCTGATTTTATTGCTTCTCTCTGCCCTGCATTCTCTAGGCACTTCAGAGGGGCAAACAAGATGGATGTGACGGGGGGGGGCCTGTCTGGCTACATTCCACCTCCTAATACGACCCACCAGTCCCAGGAATGCAAGATGGTGGTGTGCCAGCACCTCTTGCCCACCTTGGAGAAATCTAAAAGTACCCAATGGCCTGATTAGAGGGCTTGGGGTCGAGGAATTGGCTGGGATCTTTTCCCAGCACTGTATATCGAATGTGTGCAGAGGAAATGGCTGCATTAACCAAGCATCTGACAACACACAATATTATACAAAAGGCAATTATTATAATCAAAATAATCAAAACAGTGGTTATGATAGAATGTAGGAAAGGAGTTAAGAAGAGTCCCAGCTGTTAGGCTAACCAACTTAGCCATGAGAATTCTCCATCTTTAGTTACAGCATGTAACACTTTAACTGCATCTTTTATGGCAGACACATCCTGTTCAATCTCCCCTGACTGATTTACATACAAGCAAGACTGATTAATTACAGCACAGACTCCTCCTTGTTGAGCCAAAATTGCATCTAATGCTATCCTATTTTGCAGGGCAAAGCAGGCGACTGATTGGATCTGCTCGTTGAGCAGGCCTAGGGCATCTGCAGTATGGTTGAAAGCTATTTCTAGTTGCCCTGACACACTTACTATGGCTTGTTCAAGTTCAGTTACACCAAGGCAGAAATGCACGGGTAAATCGATGAAAACCTATGGGGCGTCTCACAAGAGGGTTAATAGTAAATTTCCTCTTGGATCGATGCAGGAAGCTTCCAAGGTTTGTAATACCTGGAGCTGTAACATGTGGGTGTACCGTTAATCCTCCAGGCACTGCATGTCCTAGGGAACACCATCCTGTCCAACCCACTGGCAGGTATTTCTAAGCCTTTACCACACAGATGAAAAATAGTCCAGGTTCTTTGTTAAGGATAGGGGAATATGGTCCCTTATACCACCCCCTTCCTATGGGGCTTTCTTTAGGGGCATGGTACACAGCACAACAGCTGCTATTAATGATGGAGCACTGGAGAGCGAACAACAGATCCTGTAGGATCTGATCTGGTCAAAAAAGGTCTGCCCTAGCACACTGGCCAGGTAGCAGGCTATTGTTATATACCTTTGTGGGATTGTAGATGTGTCTGGTGCTGGGAACTATAAAGAGGGAATTATTGTACCAGGCGCTGCTTTCTGGATACAGACTAAAGTTTAAGGAGACAATAGAGGCATTACTAATGCCAAACAAAGGTCTGTGACCAGGGGAGACATTGATAATATTCCCCCAGCAATTTAATGTCTCCTGGTGGGTATAATTATTTTGGTGTGAGTAAATTTTGGTGTGGAAAGGATTAAACCCCGTTTTGAAATGTCTCCGATTCTCCTTTTCCCCGACAGGCTGCAGAATACCCATGTCTGACTCCAGCTCAGCCCCTGGCCTGCAGAGGCGGGGACAGGAAATGGCCGTGGCAGAGCCAGTGACCTTCGAGGAGGTGGCTGTGTATTTCTCTGGGGAGGAATGGGCACTGCTGGACCCGGGCCAGAGAGCCCTCTACAGGGATGTGATGCAGGAGAATTACGAGGCTGTGAGCTGGCTGGGTGAGGATTCCTGTTCCCTTGGGTAACAGAAGCTGGGTGGGCTCTGGAGCAGCAGGGTTGGGTTTGGTTCAGGGTCCCTCATTGCCCGAACCCCCAATATCAGCAGTATCTGCCCCAGTAATCCTGGCTCCTGTGTGAGAGGAGGTTTAGTGACATAATAGTGATGCTGCTCTTCCCACAGTCAAGGTCTCATTGTGGTTCCAGCCATCTTGCCCATGTTGTGCCTTGGCCAGAGGTGTCAGTGGAAGGGTCCAGGCAGGAACAGCAGGTATCAGAGTTGTGGGGCTGAGTGCAGCTGCTCTTAGTGTCCACAGGGTCTCCTTGTGCTATTGTGCTGAGCCCTTAGAAGGAAGGTACCAACTCAGAGTCCTTCCCTGCCTCTGGTAGATTCTGTGTAAGCCAGAGAGGCACCAAATGGCAGACCCGACTGGCCACAAGAGGAGGGCTGCTGCTGCTGGCAGAGTAGAACCAAGGCTGCAAAAGGGGAGCTGAGCTACAGGAGCATCTACGAGCAGCAGAGAAGCATCCCATCCCGTCTCCACCTTGGCTGGCCACAGGAGTAGACCAACACTGCCCTAGCTGTCTGCAGGACTGACAGCTGTTGTGGGCAGCTAACAGGGCCCACCATGGCACAGTCAGTCAGTATCAGGAGTGTGGACCATAGGCAGGGCCTGAGGTGGACAGCCAAGGATTCATTTTCCTGATCAGAGAATTCCCCTGCCTCCTTCTGGTTCAAGTAGAGCATCTGAGCCCAAGAGCACGGCAAGTCCAGCCCCCAGCTAAGAGCTCTGTGGGCAGAGCCCATAGGGCTCTAGAGCTCTGCTGGATCCTTTCCCTCCCAGGCCTAGAGACCTGACATGTGGCAGCTCAAATCTGAGTCCTAGCTAGAGGCATCTGTCAGTCCTGAAAGTCTTGGAGCTCTCCCCTTATGAGCAGTGTGTTCCTGTCCTGCCCAAGTATGCAACAGGCCCTAAGGGAGACTGAGTTGTATCCTGCAGAGTGCAGCAGAGCGCTCAGTTCCCCATGGGAGTCATGGTTGTGGGTGGGGGGAGGATGGAATTAGTGTATCCTGGGATCTTGTACCAGCCAGAGACCAGTCTCTGGAAGGTTGGGAAGGAGCCTGTCTGGGTAGGAAACTCAGATCCTGGCTTTGGAAGCAGGAATGGCACAGACCTTAATGAACAAGATCAGTACTTGGTAAATTGCTCCCCGAATAGGATTTCCAGTCTCCAAAACTCGTGTGCTCTCCTGGGTGGAGCAAAGGGAAGAGCTGCAGATCCCGGATCTCCAAGGCTGTGAGGAAGGGGAGATCATCAGTGACACCCACACAGGTGAGAAATCAGCTAAACTGACTCAAACCAATTTCTGTGTTTGCATAGCAGATGTTGGTTGTGTGTTTTCATCAAGTCTGACTGGCCCTTCAGCCTGTCTTCAACTCCAGTCTGAGAGTGCTGCGTGGGGAAAGAGTTATGGGGGTGCAGGGGATGAACTCAGCTCATGATTATTGAATCTTTCCAGCCATTCTTTGGGTTTGTCCTGCAATTTCTGTTCACCATTCAGAATTTTTCTTTCAGCTCAGCTCAGGGAATGACTCCCATGTGGTTTCTCTCTCCATCCCAGCAGGTGATGGGATGCTGAATGAGAACAGTGAGAGGAACCTTCAGGAGGAAGGACCTGAACAAATGGCTCCATGTAGGATGTTAGTGGAAAGATGTGAAGGGCATTTTTCTCGGAGTCCTGAGCAAGGAGAGACTTGTGAGAGTCAGCGTAGTCTACAAAGGCAGCAGGGAAACCATCCAGGAGCAGGACAGGATAAATCCAGTCACAGGAGCAGAAGGTTGAAAACAAACACAGAAACTGTTCAAAAGAAAATCCCCCATCAACATTCACCTTGTTCTTGCAGTGACTGTGCAACTCTTATTAAACATGGAAGAGCCCAAACAGGAGAGAAACCCTTCAGCTGCTCTAACTGTGGGAAAAGCTTCAGTCACAAGTCACAACTTGTTATCTATAAGAGAGACCACACAAGGGAGAAAACCTTGAGCTGCTCTGACTGTGGGAAAAGCTTCAATCACAAGTCACAACTTGTTATCCATAAGAGAGACCACACAGGGGAGAAACCCTTAAGCTGCTCTGACTGTGGGAAAAGATTCAATCACTGGTCAGAACTTGTTAGACATAAAAGAGTTCACACGGGGGAGAAACCCTTCAGCTGCTCTGACTGTGGGAAAAGCTTCAGTTGGCAGTCATACCTTGTTATCCATAGGAGAGTTCACACGGGAGAGAAACCCTTCAGCTGCTCTGACTGTGGGAAAAGCTTCAGTCACAGGTCAAGCCTTGTTAGCCATAGGAGAGTCCACACAGGAAAGAAACCCTTCAGCTGCTCTGACTGTGGGAAAAGCTTCAATCGGCCGTCAAACCTCGTTACCCATAGGAGAACCCACACAGGAGAGAAACCCTTCAGCTGCTCTGACTGTGGGAAAAGCTTCAGTGACAGGTCATACCTTGTTATCCATAGGAGAACCCATACAGGAGAGAAACCCTTCAGCTGCTCTGACTGTGGGAAAAGATTCAATAACAAGTCACATCTTGTTATCCATAGGAGAATTCACACGGGAGACAAACCCTTCAGCTGCTCTGACTGTGGGAAAAGCTTCAGTGACAGGTCAGACCTTGTTAGACATAGGAGAGCCCACACAGGAGAGAAACCCTTCAGTTGCTCTGACTGTGGGAAAAGATTCAGTGACCGGTCACAGCTTGTTATCCATAGGAGAGTTCACACGGGAGAGAAACCCTTCAGCTGCTCTGATTGTGGGAAAAACTTCAGTCGGAGCTCAACCCTTGTTAGGCATAGGAAAGCCCACACAGGAGATAAACCCTTCAGCTGCTCAGACTGTGGGAAAAGCTTCAGTCACAGGTCACACCTTGTTAGACATATGAGAGTCCACACAGGGGAGAAACCCTTCAGCTGCTCTGACTGTGGGAAAAGCTTCAGTCAGACCTCAACCCTTGTTAGACATAGGAAAACCCATATGGAAGAAGCTTTTCACCTACACTCACACTAGGAAATGGTGCAGTCAGCGGTCACATCTTGTTATCCATGAGAACTCTCACAGGAGATAAATCCTTTAACTGTTCTGACTTTGGGAAATGCTGTAGTGAGAGGTCAAGCCTTGTTACATATAATTGAACCCACACTGGTGAGAAACCCTATAGTGGGGGTGAGCAAAATTTTCTCTGTTGGCAGACTCCAGCCTTCCTAAGACATTGATCCTGTCCACAAGGCAGTGCCAGGCTCCACCTCCAAATGAAGATGTACTGAGGGGGAAGGAGCTAAGCCCCAACCCCTCTTCATGCTTTGTAGCCACTAGAGAGGAGGTAGCGCTAGGCTGAGTCTTTGCCACCCAACCTGAGGCCGGCACTAGAGGCACTGCTGCCACTGCACTGCTGTCCTCAAGGGCCTCATGGACATGTCAGGGGTGCCTCTGGTGCTTGTTCTGGGCTGCGTGGCTGCAGCAGCAACACCTCCAGCCCTGGACTGAATGGGTGCAGTAGTGGTGCCGCTGGTGTCCAGGGCTGGTCCCAGTCTGTGTGGTTGCTGCTGCAGCAGAAGAGCCTCCCTCCGGGGTGACCAGGACAGTGTGGCTGGAGATGTTGCTGCAAGGGGGCCCAAAGCCAGGTAATATTTGCAGTGCTTCCCAGACACTCCCTCCCAATCTCCTGAATTTTCTTTCCCCCAGCAGCCAGCACCCCCAACTTCCACTGACACCCTCCTTTTTTCTTGCACTCTCTCTCCTGGCCACACACTGCACCTTCCCCCAGGCCAGACACCTGCCTGCTTCTGCATCCCAGATCCTTCTTCAAGACCCCAACCCTTTCTTGAGGCCCCTGTCACTTTATTGGATTTTAAGGTGTGCATACTCACCTTAAGATCATTGCTGTACTCACGGGAAACTGTTTGCCCCAAATTTGGTACAGAGTGGGCCATGTGAGGTGTCAAATGCAAGCTGATATTTTGCTGATTCTATGTGTGGTATTCATGTACTTGTTTGGAGTTTGTATGGGGAGTTATGACTATGGGCTCTGCTGATGCTGTGTATGTACTGCCTGTCATGAGGACGGAATGTCCTATGAGTTACTATGCTAATCCATATGGCTCCAAGGACAATGGTTCTCAGGGTGGCCAATACACACCTGAGGAATGCGTGTGGAAAGCTGCAAAGCAGCCAGGGCACAATGGCTGCTGGCATATGAAACAGGTCACTTGACCATGTAACTAGCTGCAGCTTGGGAGACACCAGAAATGAATATCAATTGCCATGAGGGAGGCTCCATCTTGTCTTCAGTCTTGCTACTTATCCCAGATGCAGCCTTGCTAAGGACAGAGACACAGGAAGGATTGCTGACCCATCCTGACATACGATGTAGGCCAAATACTTTTATGCTAGCAGTTTGTAACATCTCCACTAAGATCCTGCATCAAGAACTTGCTGATTGATGTATACAATGTATTCTCTTTAAGGGTATGTCTACACTACCCCACTAGTTCGAACTAGCGGGGGTAATGTAGTCATCCGCAGTTGAAATGAAGCCCAGGATTTGAATTTCCCGGGCTTCATTTGCATGAAGCCGGCGCCATTTTTAAATGCCGGCTAGTTCGAACCCCATGCCGTGCGGCTACACGCGGCACCGAGTAGCTAGTTCGGATTAGGCTGGGATATTAAAATGGTTTTGTCTGTCTTGAACCCTAAAGCTAGCGTGTGTTTATTCCACGACAGTTCTGATGCCGTGACTCAGATCCCCACACATCCTGCTTTTCGCTTGGGAAAAACCATAGGCCACTCCCTACCTAACTCTAGGCACCGCAAGCAAGGTGAGGGGCCTTTTAAATTCCTACTTTGAGAATCAGTAGAGGGCTTCCAGTTGGCTTCAGATGGAATTGCTGGATCTGAACTTTTAAACTCAGGTCAGTTCAAAACCAGTGTGCCTGCTTAAAAAAAACCCAGTTCTGTCAGGAATTTGGAAATAAGAACGTTCTGGAGGGAGAGTCTGGTATATAAGTCCGGTTGTTAAATCATGCGTTTGTTGAGTGTGTGAATGTATCTGACTGAGTGCGTGATTCCTGAGAAATTAGCATTGAGTCTTGTCACCTCCCTGGGATAGACTCCTGGGGCATCCATCAGCCACCGTGGCTGCCTGCTGAGAAGGAGCAAGCAGCTCTAGCAGTTGAAGTCTTGGATGGTATGAGGTCTCAGTGGTGACTAACCCCATTTATCCCTCCCTATCTTGAGCTACATCTCGTTACCGGGGGGTCAGGATCACCTCAGCGACAGAAATTGCGAGATGATGCCTGGGTAGTGATGGGTCAGGATCACCTCGGCGACAGAAATCGCGGGATGATGCCTGGACAGTGCAGACTTCCCCACTAGTGTACCTGTGTTTCCCTATGTAAATGAGATAATAGGTACTGGACAGTCAAAGGAGATTCCCGTTCCCCCTTAAGGGGACTCCAGCATATTATATGTATGTGCATTGCTCTCCTAATACTTGCAAGTTTCTGGATAAGTGGGATATGTACACTTAAAATGATTCATCTAGACAGTTTAAGGTGAAAGGTACTTTTAATATAGGTAAAATAGTGCACTTGAAGGGTGCCTTGGAATCCTTGGTATGAGGAGGTGTCCAAAAGGAAAACTGAATCTCAAATTAGGAGTATAAAAGACTCACAAAAAACAAAAAAACAAAAATAAAAAAAAATCTTAAATTACATTTAAAACAAATCAAGAAAAATTGGCGACTCCTTGAAATCCGATCTGCAGTGGTATAAGAAAACATCCAGGCACTTAAATAAATCCTGGGTAAGGAGTCTAAAGGACTCCCCCCAAAAATTAAATTGAAATCTTTTAAAACAATCAAATTTAAACATTTGGCTACAGACACTTTGTTAAATCTACTAAAAAAAAGAGAGATAAGAAATGCTATTAACACTTAACTGGTTAACTGCATAAAAGAATGGAATATATACATTGTACATTTATTGTAAGAGCTGCACCCTTAAAGGTTAAATTAACTTTGATAGGTGCTACACATGCAAACCGCTAGTTCGAACTAATGGGGCGCTTAATTCGAACTAGGTAAACTTCATTCTACGAGGACTAACGCCTAGTTCAAATTAAGTAGTTCGAATGAAGGGCTGTGTAGCCACTTAATCCGAACTAGTGGGAGGCTAGCCTTCCCCGGCTTGCCCTGGTGGCCACTCTGGGCACCGCAAAGGAAACTTGTCTGCCCCCCTCCCGGCCCCGGAGCCCTTAAAGGGGCAGGGCTTGGCTGCGGTGCCCGTGACAGGTGCAAGCCTGACAGCACCCAGCCAGCAGACCCTGCACCTGGCACGGCATGAGCCAGCCACCCGCTGCCACCCAGCCCTCCACCTCTTCCCAGGACCAGGTTGGCAGCTCCCGGGAGCCTGCCTGGGACCGCAAAAGGCGGGCGCCCACCTGGTCTAGTGCAGACATCGTGGACCTCATCGAGGTTTGGGGGAAAGCCTCCAATGTCCACGACCTCCGCACTAGGCACAGGCAAGTGGCCGTCTAGGGCAGGATAGCTGCCAGCCTGGCCACCCAGGAGCAGGTTTGCATGAAAATCAAGGTGGTCGAGTGAGACCCCCCAACCTTGAGCCCTGATCTTAGAACATAAAAACATAAGAATAGCTGCACTGGGTGAGACCAAAGGTCCATCTAGGCCAGTAGCCTGTCTGCCGACAGCGACCAACAGTAGGTACCCTGGAGGGGATGGACCGAAGACAATGACCAAGCCATTTGTCTTGTGCCATCCATCTCCTGCCTTCCACAAACAGAGGCCAGGGACACCATTTCTACCCCCTGGCTAATACCACTCCATAGACCCAACCTCCATGAGTTGATCTAACTTCTCTTTAAACTCTGTTCTAGTTCTAGCCTTCACAGCCTCCTGCAGCAAGGAGTTCCACAGGTTGACTATTTGCTTTGTGAAGAACTTTCTGTTATTAGTTTGAAGCCTGCTACCCATTCATTTCATTTGGTGTCCTCTAGTCCTTCTATTATGGGAACTAATGAAGAACTTTTCTTTATGCACCCTCTCCACACCACTCATGCTTTTATAGACCTCTATCATATCCCCCCTCAGTCTCCTCTTTTCTAAGCTGAAAAGTCCCAGTCTTTTTAGCCTCACTTCATATGGGACATGTTCCAAACCCCTGATCATTTTAGTTGCCCTCCCCTCTCCCACCCTCTCTCTTCCTCTCTCCCACCTCCTTTTCCAAGTATCCCCGAGTTTTGTTCAATAAAGAGAGTTTCTATTTTTGAACACACGTGCCCTTTATTTTGTATATCAGGAAGGGGGGCTAGGGAGAGGTAAGTGGAAGGAGGTGAGGGAGGAATGGGGTACGAGCCCCCGATGGGGAGGACTGGTGTGGCTCTGCGGGCTCCTTGGGGTGGAAGCTCTCCTGCAGCCCCCGATTGACACCCCCCCAGATGGAAGTCTGCAGCAAGTGCAGCCGGGCTGATGGCTGAGTGCTGTGATGTGCCGAGTGTGGGCACTCAGGGCACTCCAAGCCAGGACTGCTTTGCAAACAGGGAACCCCTGAGAACTGTCTGTCCGGGGTGGGGGTCGGGTCCCTTTAAGCACAGCCCTCGGCTAGCCTGAGACCGCAGCTCCACACTCTCAGTCCTAACCTGATGCCCTGCTGGCACTGCTTCCGGCCATCCTTAACCTCGGTTCAGGGTCCACTCAGTGTGGACACGCTAGTTCGAATTAGCAAACACTAATTCGAACTAGTTTTTAAGTCTAGATGCGCTAATTCGAATTAGCTTAGTTCGAATTAACTAATTCGAACTAAGTTAGTTCGAATTAGTGCTGTAGTGTAGACATACCCTAAGTCCTAACCTGATGCCCTGCCGGCACTGCTTCCAGCCATCCTTAACCTCGGTTCAGGGTCCACTCAATGTGGACATGATAGTTCAAATTGGCAAAATGCTAATTCGAACTAGATTTTAGGTCTAGATGCACTAGTTCGAATTAGCTTAGTTCGAATTAACTAATTCGAATTAAGTTAGTTCAAATTAGTGCTGTAGTGTAGACTTACCCTAAGAAAACAAATCATACACTTTTGGCTTGCTTTCAGATCCAAGGTTGTACGAATAACAAACTGCCTGTTTATTTCAGAAAAATGTGGGGCCCGCTGTCCCCCATAAGTAAGCCTGTAACATTGTATACGATTCTTTTCCAGAAAAAAAATATTTTTGATTGTTGGAATAATAACTAGCAAATGCCTTGTTTTAAAAAAAGAGTTTCTAGCAATAAATTCTCTCATCATCATAATTTGAAGCTTCACACGTTAAAAACCCTAATCAGCAGTACAAGAGAGAAATTAAATCTTGCCACCTTTAACTTAATAATTGAACAATAAAGTAATCCACTCAAATCCTCTAAAACTAGTGTGCAAAACAGAAGCATACCATTGAGTAACAGCAGGCTAATCAAAATTAGCAAAGACATCTGTAAAGTATTCTAAAATATAATGTGCCACCCCCACGGAAGTAGAAATATTTTCTTTGTCTTGCAAAACATCAAAAAGCACTGGTACCAGGTTAAAAAAAAAGCAACAACCATGGTTCTCTGTCATGACATAATGTTGTTTTTGTGGTGTTTTGTGTTGTTTTAATGTTTTGCAAATGTGTATAGAATATTGTTTTTAAATAGAAAATATTTTAAGTAAAGCAAAAGTGTAACTTTAAACAAAACAAAATTAATAATTGTGCCCAATCAATTGGCAACTCAAAATTTAGTAAAAAATAATAGTGTAAAAATTGTTTAAGCTAAAAGAATGTTAACAATGTCTCCACTGCTCCTGCTACTCTTATGGAGCTGAAGGAAAAAAAGCAAAATTTGCACTGTGAAAAGGAGGTTTGAAAGTGGGGTACCAATCCCCTTCCACTGGATTTGCTTTGCTTAAATTGCCATAAAGAAATATTTAGCTTTTGCAACTTGACACTAATTATAAAAGTGGTTTAGCCAGAGATGACAAAGAATCTATAAGTAACACAACACGGGCAAGTGAGACATCAAAATATTTAAATACAGTGAGGAAACTAGTAACCCCACCATTGCAATAATGGCCACTTGCCCTGCTATTTGTTGGTGTCGGACACCATAAAAAAATCATTAGATTAAATGATCTTTTGTTCACCTTTCCTAACCTTAAAGCTTGTAGATAAGATTCCCTTGTTCTCTTAAGTGCACTAACTTGCACCTGCATTTTACTTAAAGGACTGTCTGCCAATATTTATACTGACTCCCGATATGCCTTTGGCATTGTCCATAATTGTAGACAGTTGTGAAAGCAACGTGGCTTCCTTACCTTTGCTGGTTCCCCATTTACAATAGCAGTTATGTAAATGTACTTCTTTGTGTTTTCCTTTACCCTCCTCCTTGTCTATTGTCAAGTGTCAAGCACACTTGGCCCCTTCTGACGAAGTTACCTATAAAAATGCCTTTGCTGATCAATCAGCAAAGAATGCAGCACTTTCTGGCCCTCAGGCTCCTAAACATGTTCTTGTCTGCCCTTCTGTAGCCCAGCCTATGTAGACGTCCCTCACAGAACTGACTGGGCTACAAGGCAAGGCACCTGAGACTGAAAAAGCAGACTGGCTGCGGCGGGGTTTCTTGTTGCACCCCGACTCGCTCCGGCCACCTGGTTGTGTCTCAAGCTGTCCTGCTCTACCTTGCTCGTGTGCCCCACTCGGTGGCCCACATGAGCAAAGGGGGGATGACTGCAGCAGTGAAGCAGGATTGGTTCGCCCCGCATTTTCCTGCTGTGGCGGCACAGTACTGCAGTACTTGCTCTATCTGTTTAGCTCATAACATTGTACAATGGGTAAAAACTAAAATTGCAACACCCCCTCAACCTCCCCACTGTAGGGGACCCTTTGTGAATTTACAAATGGATTTTGTACAAATGCCTAAATCTTGTGGATATAAGAACATTCTTGTAATCATTAATATGTTTTCGGGATGGGTAGAATCTTATCCTTATAAACATGCTGATGCTACTATGGTTGCCAAGAAACTCCTCAGAGAATTAATCCCCCGGTTCAGAGTGCCTCTTTCTTTAGACAGTAACTGGGGAACTCATTTCACAGGACAAGTAGTTCAAAAGGTATGTGCTGCTCTAGGAATCCAACAGCATTTACACTGTGCATACCATCCACAGTCCAGTGGAGCGGTAGAAAGAAAAAACTCTGCCCTAAAGACCAAATTAGCTAAAATCTGTGAGGACTCTGACCGTAATTGGCTAGATGCATTACCTTTGGCCTTAATGTATATTGAGGTACAGGGAATAGGAAACATGGGTTATCTCCCCACAAAATGTTAACCGATAGACCTATGAGATTATTACACACCCTGCCTAGAGCACCGCATCAATTTGATCTACATATAATAGATGATGTTATGTTAAGTTACTGTAAAGCCTTAATGAAATGTGTAGGGTCTATTCACACTCAGGCCAAGAAAGCCCTTCTTGAACCTGCATCAGAGCCATGTCATCCTTTAAAGCCTGGAGTCTGGGTTTACATCAAGGCACACCAGCAGAATAATGCCCTCCAACCTCACTGGAAAGGGTCTTACCAAGTCCCACTCACACTGCTGTAAAATGTGAAGGACTCCAGAGCTGGGTACATGCATCGCACTGCAAAAAGGAACCTCCCCTGGCTGATCTACATCCGTTCTCAGCTACTGCACCTCCAATTGCAGAGCAATCAGTTATACATTCTACAGAAACAGAGTCTCCACGATATAACTTAAGATCACGAAGGAAAGAGAATTTAATAATCCCCACGATTGAATTGTTTGGTACAAGATCTGTCGTTTTCATGATTTGGGGAGTTATAGGAGTTTGTTATTGGATATATATATATATATATATATATATATATATATATATATATATATATATATATATATATATATACTCCACACGCAGGACCAGGTAGGGAGACAGAGCTTCAAAGTCTCAATGCGGGGATGAGACGATGGTGTAGGGAAGAGGGGTTTGGATTTATTAGGAACTGGGGACACTTTTGGGAGGGGGGGGCCTATACAGGAAGGATGGGCTCCACCTAAACCAGGGTGGAACCAGACTTCTGGCACTAAACATTAAAAAGGCCGTAGAGCAGTTTTTAAACTAAGAGATGAGGGAAAGCCGATTGGTGTGGAGATGCACGTAAATCAGATGGAGACTTCTTTTAGAGGAGAATCTGTTGATAGAGATTCTCTAAGCTGTAGTCAGAAAGAGAGGAGAGGAGAGGACAAACCATGGGCCAGAGTAGACAAGCAACTGCATATAAAGGAATCCAATGCATCAGGGAAGGGCAGACAAATAAGTAGTGGCAAATTTTTAAAGTGCTTCTACACAAATGCTAGGAGTCTGACTAATAAGATGGGTGAACTAGAGTACCTCGTATTAAAGGAGGAGATTCACATAATAGGCATCAGTGAAACCTGGTGGAATGAGGAAAATCTGTGGGACACAATCATACCGGGGTATAAAATATATTGGAAGGATAGAGCAGGCCAGGTGGATGGTGGAGTGGCACTGTATGTGAAAGATAATGTAGAATCAAATGAAATAAAAATATTAAATGAAGCAATAGGTTCAATGGAATCGCTATGGATAGTAATTCCATGCTCCAATAATAAGAAATTGGCAGTAGGGATATGTTATGGACCACTTGACCAGGACAGCGATACTGACATTGAAATGCTGAGGGAGATTAGAGAGGCTACCAAAATAAAACAGTCTATAATAATGGGGGATTTTAATTATCCCCATATTGACTGGATACATGTCACCTCAGGAAGAGAACCAGAGATAAAATTTCTCAATGTCTTAAATGACTGCTTCTTGGAGCAGCTGGTACAGGAACCCAGAAGGGGAGAGGCAATTCTCGATTTAGTCCTTAGTGGAGCGCAGGATCAGGTCCAGGAGTTAACCATTACAGGACCGCTTGGGAATAGTGACCATAACATAATAACATTTAACATTCCTGTGGTGGGAAGAACACCTCAGCAGTCCAGCACCCTGGCATTTAATTTCAAAAAGGGGAATTACACAAAAATGAGGAGGTTAGTTAAACAGAAATTAAAAGGCACAGTGACTAGAGCCAAATCCCTGCAAGCTGCATGGAAACTTGTTAAAGACACCATAATAGAGGCCCAACTTAAATGTATACCCCAAATTAAAAAACATAGCAAGAGACCTAAAAAAGAGTCACTGTGGCTTAACCACCACGTAAAAGAAGCAGTGACGGACAAAAAGGCATCTTTTAAGAAGTGGAAGTCCAGTCCTAGTGAGATAAATAGAAAGGAACATAAACACTGTCAAATCAAGTGTAAAAGTGTAATAAGAAAAGCAAAAAAAGATTTTGAGGAACAGCTAGCCAAAAACTCAAAAAGAAATAACAGAATGTTTTTTAAGTACATTAGAAGCAGGAAACCTCCTAAAAAGCCTGTGGGTCCCCTAGATGATCAAGATATAAAAGGAGCAATCAAGGACCATAAAGCCATTGCGGAGAAACTAAATTATTTCTTTGCTTCAGTCTTCACAGCTGAGGACGTTAGAGAAATTCCCAAATCTGCACCGTCCTTTGTGGGTGATGAATCTTAGGAACTGTCCCGGATTGAAGTGTCATTAGAGGAGGTTTTGGAACAAATAGAAAAACTTAATGTTAACAAATCTCTGGGATTGGATGGCATTCATCCAAGGGTTCTAAAAGAACTCAAATGGGAAATTGCTGAACTATTATCTGTGGTTTGTAACCCATCCTTTAAATCGGCTTCTGTACCTGATGACTGGAAGGTAGCTAATGTGACACCAATATTTAAAAAGGGCTCTAGAGACGATCCTGGCAATTACAGACTGGTAAGTCTAACTTCAGTACCGGACAAATTAGTTGAAACAATAGTAAAGAATAAAATTGTGAGGCACAGTAGAAGAACATAATTGGTTGGGCAAAAGTCAACATGGTTTCGGTAAAGGGAAATCATGTCTTACTAATCTATTAGAGTTCTTTGAAGGGGTTAACAAACATGCAGACAACGGGGATCCAGTAGATATAGTATACTTAGATTTTCAGAAAGCCTTTGACAAGGTCCCTCACCAAAGGCTCTTGTGTAAATTACATTGCCATGGAATAAGTGGAAAGGGCCTTTCATGGAACCACTTGTAACGCTTGCCAAATCACCAATGAAACTTATTCTGAGTTTCTACCTTGGGACCCTACCACAAAAAACCTCTCTAGTGTTCCCTATCATTGGTATTTGCTTGGTCCATTGCTTAGAGGAACACAGAGATGGGATTGAAACATAACTGGTACAACAAGCCAAGGCCAGCTCTGTGGGAAATATGCTAGTCACTGGGATCGTAGAGGATTTACAACTGTTAAACACACTAAGCCAGGGCATCTCCTATTGTGCGGGCCACATGGCCATACCAACTTGCCAAAATATTGGCATCGTTGGTGTGCAGTTGAAAGTGCTCTATTAATGCCCAACACAATATTTAGAACAAAAGAACTGCTCCAGCAGTGGGCCCACGAACAAAAGCGGGGGCTCCAAATTCCATCTTGGATAAAAAAAAACTTTAAAAAAGTTTTTATTAACCTGTCTCCCGCTGCACTGTAGAAACTTGAGGCCCAAATAAACCAGTTAGCACTTGCATTAGAAACAGTGGCAAATGACACAGCCCAAGGATTTGAACTTATTATGGAAGAAGCTAAGCAAAATCAGGAAATGACATTAAAAAACCAACTAGCATTAGATTATTTGCTAGCCGAACAAGGAGGCGTATGTGCCTTAATTAAAGGAGGACCATGCTGTACATATATTCCCAACAATTCTGGTAACTTGACCAGCATCATTAAAAGCATTAGAAAAACTGCCCAAAAGGTAAATAACCTCCATAGTTGGTCATTGTGGGAATGGGCCACGGCCAACATAAGCTCATGGGGACAGAAACTGTTACAATAGATATTATAGGGGGTAAGAATTTTTTTGCGTAATTATCATTGTTATTCACTTGCTTAAAGTTTTAATAACCAAATTATGTATAACCACCGCAAAGGCACTTAGCCCTACAATGTCACGATAAATTCAACCTATGTATCTGGAAATGCAGCAAAAGGAAGAAGACATTGACAAAGAAATACAAAGCCTAATGCTGGTGAAAGGACAATTGTAAGAGGCAAAAGCAGGTGACAAGACAGCACGGTCTATTCAGTGATTGATCTTCAGATAAAGAGTCATGAGAGGGACGTCTGCAGCTTGTCTACTGCACTCTTGGACTGATGAAAGTGTGAGACTATAAAGTCTCAAAGGGGGGAATGTGGAGGTAGGCCTCGCTAGCCTGGCCAAAGACTGAACCGTACGCAGTGCGTCCTGCGTCAGTTGAGCAAGAAACCACAATGCTCTTAAACAAACTAACAAAAAACCACACTGCTTGCTATTTGTTATCGGGTCAAGCAGAGGTTACTATTTAAGGACAAAGTGCCTTACTTCTTCTTTTCTCTGTAAATTTCCACTGTGACTTTGTAAGAAGGTATAAATATCTCAGGCATTTGAGTGTGAGGAAGGGGCTTGTATTGGTAAGGGGTGACTCCCTGTCGTCTGTGACAACCCCCTCCCCAGCTGGGTTATTAAGGTGGTTTTGTCTGCCTTGAACCCTAAAGCTAGCATGTGTTTATTCCACGACAGCTGGAAGCAGCCGAAGCCAAGAGCCCTGTTCTACTGTGTCAACAATTTCTGAGGTGGCATGAAATCCCCTCTCCAGTTTCTAACCCTGAAATATCATCATCTTTAGGATGTCATTCCTGGCCTCTTGATACAGCCTTTGAACTCTGATTGCAGAGCTATGTCTACACTGGCAGGTTCTTGTGCAAGAATCTGCAAAACATCCACACTGCCCGCCCGCTCTTGCGGAAGAAGATTTACAGTACGGCGTGGTAAGAGAGGGCTTCTAGTGCAAGAGCTACGCTCTTTTTTAACAGGTGTAAGCCCTCTTGCACAGGGGCTCTTGCACAAGAGGGCAGTGTGGACGCTCGGCAGGGGTTTCTTGCGCAAGAAAGCCCTATGGCTAAAATGGCCATAGGAAAGTTCTTGCACAAGAGAGCATGCACACCACCATGGATGCTCTTGCACAAAAGCACAGCTCACACATGGCAGTGTGGACGTGTTCTTGCACAAAACTTCTTACGCAAGAACCCAAAAGTGTAGACATAGCCAAGATGTTTGCTTACCAGAGATGGAGAGATGCCAAAATAGACTAAGCCATACTGAGAAAGGCTCCTGCCAAAGCCAGGGATTGAGCCAGGGACCTTCAAATTTTCAGTTTAACATGCTCCCAAATGAGCTACTTTGACAACTGTTTGCGGCTTTCTGAGGCCAACACTTCTCTCAGGCATGTTTCTCTCTGCAGTAGTGGTTTCCTTCTTTCCAACACTCCTTCCCATTTAGCCTTTTTCTGAACCAGCAGTTCTACCCGTGGCCAGGGGAGGCCTCTTCTGTGACCCAGAAACACATAGGAAAATGTGATAAAAGGGCATCATGAGGTACCACTGGGAGTTGAACCCAGAATTTCCTGTTTACTAGACAGGTGCTTTAGCCAACTGAGCCATGGTGTCCTCCTCAGGATGTTTGGTGAAACTGTTCTATTCTATGGTCCCAGACAACATCATTGACTCCAAAAGTGCTGCCAATCCCCATTTCCCTCCAGCCCTGGGGGTGTCTGGCTCCCTGGGCACAGAAGGCTACAGCTCGGTAGGCAGAGGCTCTAACATGCACATCTCCCCCAGCCGCTGGGACTGTGGAGTTGCCTTTGAGGTTTGGAATAGTTGAGGGGAAAGAGAAATGTAGCAAACACTGATCATCTGACTTGTAAATCCCTTGGTCCTAGGGTTTGGGTTGGAGTCCCCAGGAGGGGACCTGGCCTTCCTCAATTTTCTCCTTTCCTGAGGGCACAGAATTAAGGAGAGATAATTTTTTAACCCCCCAGCAATCTGAGTTGGCCAAGGAGTTAGCAAGAAATTTTTTGTCAACATTTAAGTAGAGGCAAGGAAACCCTCAGGGGTGTTTCTGTGTGTTTGTAGACCAAGGTTCATTCAAGTGGTTTGTTTTTTTGTGGACCTGCCCTGACCGCACCCCTAGAGACTCTGGAATAAAGAAGACACATGAGAAGAACCCAACTTTCTTCCTTTTGCTGTGAAATGGATGGATCTAGCACAGGTTTCACTCAAGGGGTCCGTCTGCATTTGAAGTACCTGTGACAGCACCTGTGCTCCTCTGCCCCTCCTCAGCAATGCCATATACTTGGGGGAGCAGGTGCCCCGAGACTTGTGGAAGAGACAACCTGGACCAGCCACCACTTGTCAAACACCCTTTGATAGCTCAGCTGGCAGAGGGGAACACTGTAGTGTGGGCTTGGCAAGCAATCCTTAGGTTGCTGGTTCAACTCTGGCTTGAATGAGTGATTATTTCTTCTCTGGCTTAGCTTTAGCAGAAGGCAGCCAAGGTGGTTGCTTTGGGTCCATGTTTTCAGAGCCCTTCACTGCAATTGACAGAAAGATTGTGGGTACAAGACATTAATCACATTTCTTGGGCTGTGCAGGTTCTGTCCACAGACAAAAGTTCTTTTGGAACAATGGCCGTCATTCCACAACAACAATGCAAGAGTCAACACAGCAATTCCAAATTAGCTATTTTTTAAAAAGGCCTGTGTAGATGAGCCACTGCTGCTTGTTTGAACTAGCCCCTCCCCAGGGCCATTCTAAGTTATTCTTCTTGAGGCTTTAAATCGAGATACCTCATCTACACTGGGGAGCCTGCCTCGGACTATTCTGAGGTTTCCCTGCAGTGTAGACCTGCTAATTTGAAATAAACTATTTTGGAATCACTATTCAAGAACAGCTTATTCCAAAATAAATGTGCCATGTAGACGTAGCCAGAGAGATGAAGCAGCAGGAGGGAAGCCAGGAGTGCAGAGTCCAGCCACAGTTGCAGGAGCTGCAGAGGTTGCACTTACAGGATCTTTGGGTACTGACACCCCTAGGGAATCACAAGGGCACTTGGCGCTGGCTCACCTGTCCCAGCAATTGCAGTCAGAGCC